>NW_020174561.1:12912303-12914665 GCF_003031525.2 Neophocaena asiaeorientalis asiaeorientalis
CCACCTAAGGATGGGTGGGGGACACAGTTGAGCTCATCACAGTGTCTGTCGGTGACTCTCTGCTGTGTCTCCCCCACCCCTCCCTTTCCACTCCGCACAGGGATCCATGCAGTCTTTCACCCCCTCTCCGGTGGAGTATCACTCCCCAGGACTCATCTCCAACTCACCCATCCTGTCCGGCAGCTACAGCAGTGGGATTTCGTCCCTCAGCCGGTGTAGCACGTCGGAAACCTCAGGCTTTGAAAATCAGGTGAACGAACAGTCGGTGGCGCCGGGGTCGGGGTCGGGCCACAGTGGGTCTGAAGAGCTGGTGCGCAAGGAGAGCAAGACGCCGCCGCCGTACAGCGTGTACGAGCGGACTCTGCGGCGCCCGGTCCCGCTACCTCACAGCCTGTCCATCCCCATCACGGCGGAACCGCCCGCCTTGCCCCCCAAGCCTCTGGCGGCGCGATCGGGACACCTGGAGAATGGGACCAGGAGGATGGACCCCGGCCCGCGGCCCAGACCCCTGCCCCGGAAAGTCTCCCAGTTATAAGAAGTCCCTTTTCTATTTCCCTGCCATGAATTCTCTGCCGTTTACAAGAAATAAGAGGTATGGTGAGAAGACATTTAGTGTAGGCACTTTAATAACTTACTCAGATTTGTCTTTAGATGAATGGAATTAAAACTCACTAGTTAATAGAATGTTACACAATATTAAAAGTTACTGATCTCAAACGCCAGGTGTTCCAAGTATGGCTGAATTTTCATTACAGCGTTTCTCATTTGGAAGTGATAAATAGTAATAAAGCCTTCTTTTGTATCTTTTTATGTTCACTTTTTTTACATAGTTTAATCTTAAAACCAATAGAATATTGTCGAACAATACGAAGCGTGATAATGTATACTTTTTACTGAATACTTGATACTTCAAGAAAGCTTATTAAGTCGATGTACATCCTAACAAACACAACAGTCCTTATTTTAGAAGACTTCTGTAAATAAGGTGAGATTTCTGGCTCTTTCTATGAACAGAATGATGAGTGCACATCTTCAGAATTAAAAGTTAAAGCAAGCTAGTGAGACAGTAAACTTAAGGGGTTGCAAGGATTGGGACTGGAAGTGGTTTTGTTCTTGAAGCAAAATACTTCTTTAAGGTTGCTTTTGACCTTGGCTGATGTCTACATTCTTAAAACGCTACTTTACCAATTGGTTGGTAAACCCTTTAGTACCCTGGCACCATGGTATCTACTGTATTTCTTTTCAAGGTGCAATTTACTTCCAGAGTTCCAATCGGGTAGATGAAGCAAAAGACCGTAGGAGAAATGTTTACTTGAATTTTGTGCTTCCTCACTTGATAGTTTCCTCTACCAAATTTGTCGCTAAAGAAGAACAGATGTTCATGTGTTAAGTAGGCACAAATTAATGTGTCCCATTAACAAGAATTCAGGAATCAATACAGGACAGCAGTAAATTAATAGAGTAAATGAAGAAACAGAGAGAAAATATATTAGCATGATTAAATGGCAAAAGGACTTTCAAAAGGCAAGGGCATTAACTTTCAATCCTGAACAAAATAAGGAATTCCTCACAACTCTCCATTATTACTGATGGAGCTTGTCTTCTTAGCTAATCCTGTTGTCCTTTTGTTGAAGGAGGATGGCCGTAGACCACTCTAGCTTGAATACTGCAACACAGCATCTTAGATCTAGATAGGGACGCTCATGCCACAGTCATGGGAGTGTGGAAAAAGCACCTTGTATGTGGGAACGTATTTTGTATCTTTGTTTTCTTTACTGACTGTTTATAACACTCAACTGACAATAGATATGAACTGTATTTTAAATCGTACTGTTGAATATTTTCCCTCTTTTGTTGGGAAGCTCAATTTAGTTTAACTGTGTATGTTTTTGTTGATAGCTTACCTGGAAGGCAGTGACAACTTTTTTATATTCCCTAAATGAAACCATTCAGCAGGTATACGCTGTTGAGGCTGGTTATAGAGGTTTTCTATAATAAATGTTCAAGTATTTTTGTACATAACTGGTTAATTTTAATAAGAGATACCATTATGTGTAAAAAAAAAAAAGTAAAAATAAAAGCAAACTGTTGTGGATGCAGTATGATTGTTATAATTATGCCAAATACTTTATGTACGGAAAAAAATATTTGTACATATGTGCTTCTAACAATAATTCTGCCATATTGACTTCACAATTTTGAATGTCAGAAAATTAATATATGTTAAAATATTTATGTTTAGTGAAATTATTCATAATAGAGAAAAGGAACATGAATTTTAGCTTTGTATCTTGCAAGTTTTTCGGTTGAAAATTTCTTGAACTAGCTTTTGCTTTTGATGATAACACTTTGTGTTTGTAAT
>NW_020174561.1:12914759-12926137 GCF_003031525.2 Neophocaena asiaeorientalis asiaeorientalis
CCGTATTTCTGTTGCTTTAAAGAAGTAAAGACTTCCTTCCATTTAAATAAGGTGACATGCATAAGATAACAAAGCTTCTTTGATTTCCTTTTCCTCTGTAATTTAATAGATTCCTTGACTAGCGCTTGGGCACAGTATAAATCAGTGTTATTTGCTCTTGAAGCCATTTAAAAAAAATTTTTTTTTTTTTGGCAATGAACAGTTGATCATGTGTGTGTATTTCTGAAGCAGCTATATAGCAGAACATTTCAAGAGATTCTGTTAGCCCAGATGTTCATGTTGGTTGCTGCTGAATGGTAAATATTAAATAAAATTACCTGATTAATCTTGATATTTGTGTTTATTCCTGTCATCAGCATATCTTTACCTGGAACAGAAGCTGTGTAAATAACTGCCAAGTGTACAAAAGGAATAGTTAGTTGAGTGCAGCTTTTGCCAGTTGGGCAAACTATCTGCCTGCCTGCTTTCCTCCTGATTTTCATAAAATGTTGATTGATAGGAAATACATTTAACGCTGCAAAATCCACTGACTACCAAGTCTGTTAATAAACCCTGGCTTTTAATTTTGTGAGATGTGTCGATGCTGTGTTAGATTTACATTTGTGTCACTCAGTGCTAAGCAAACCCCTGTCTAAAGCCTCTGTTCCACTAAATACCAAAACCCATTTAAAGGTCACTGTCCATGTCTTCCTGATTATTTCTCAACATTAAGTGATTTTTAGAGCATTTGGGGATCATTTTCATTACCACTGAACCCATGAGTCTTTCGATTCTACAAGCCTCATTACAATATGAATAGCTTCTTTTCCTACCTTAGTAGTCTTCTCTTCAGATTGATATTTTCTCTACAAAACACAACAAAGAAAATAACAAGTTACACAGCTTTGCCTTTATTTGATCTTTACACATTAAAAGATGGCTTTATCATCAGAATAAATAAATTCTTAGTTACTGAATGAAATAAACCTTGTCCTCATTACATAAGGATACCGTTCAAAAGACTTGAAAATTTGACAGAACACCAATCTCCCAACATAACTATTATTTTTACATATTCCTTTTGTCTTTTTCTTTATGCATATGTGGCATAGTTTTCCTTCTTTGCTGAGTGCTGGTTTCCCACGTATCCCAACACAATCTACTGATAATACAGGGCTGAGATCACTGCCCACTGCCATAAGGGGGAGCACCACCTCAACAGAGCTTTGGCAGTGTCTTAGAGAGGCAAGGGCAAAATCAGATTTTATTGAAATTCTGGAGTTTTGTTTAAGGTAGATCTTTCAATGAGCAGACCTTAAGATTGGGTAAAGATCATGCATGATATAATTGTTGAGGGTTGGTTAGAAACAGCAGGTTTGAGGGGTTCTGTTAACTGATACTTTCTATTGACAATTTGATGGGTCTGTTGAGAAATTACGTTATGAAAAATAAACTTATTTACCTGGCAAAGAGACTCCTGGAAGAGTAAAGTTATGCCAGCAAACATTGGAATAGTGAGGTCATGTTCATGTAGACATAAGCTGTATAGAGTAGATGGTTTCAGTTTTCAACATGTGTATTTTACATAGTGCTAATGACGGTGTACCTGGATGGACTACTCTGATTTTTTGTTTAACGTTACAGTAAGTATTTTCATGTTATTACATGTACATAAAAAGGGAAGTATATATTCCCACCATTTACTTAGCCATTCCCCTATTAATGGACATGATATCGTTTCCACTTTTTCACTACTACAAATAATACCACTGGGACTCTTCTGACATACAGCTTTTTCCATGTTTTGGGTTACTTCTTTAGCATGGAGTCCTAGACTAAAATTGCAAAGGCAAGGGAAGGATGATTTCTGTAGTTACCTTGCATACTGGCAAATTATTTCCCAAAAGAGTTGTACCAATTTTAGTGCCACCAGCAATATTTTTCCAAGATTGGATATTGATGGAGTGATTTTTTGCTGTGTGGGAAGAAAATATTGCTGCCTTACCTAAACTTTGAGAAAAATGTTACTAAACCAGGTAAGTATTTTACAGAATTGTGTATAAGGAAGTTGATACCCTACAAAGAAAATGAAAAGGAGAAATGAGACAACATTAAAGTAACAGGCACTAACAGTATAGTGCCTACTGAAAATACTTCATCTCAGAGAAGAGCTTGCTAGGAAGGCATTTTAGATTCTCTATTTGTATAGAATACTAGAAAATCCCCAACATTCTGAACACAAGTACCATCTCACTTATCCAGTTTACCCCTGTCATTCACAATCAGTGAAGAAGCCAAAAACCTAGAAGTGAGGGCACTGACCTGAACAACCATAATAAATGCCAGAGTGCAGTGTCCCAAAGAAGATGAGGCTAATGAAGTGCTTGATGTGTTTCAATTTACCGAGAGGAGATTATACTTTAGTAAGATAGTTGAGGGATGGATAAGAGAGGTACCTGGAAAGCTATGCAAGTCAGGGGGGAAAAAATGTACTCCAGAAAAAACAAAAAAAATGTTTAGATAAGTAACGTAATTATAGTATACCATGGGGGTCAGCTATACATAATATTTACATAGTCATGGAAATGCAAAATATATATTGGTCTAACTCCAAATTATATTGGAAGGATGAGGGTAAGGAAGGAATCTGTGTATGTGGAGAATAACAAATTCTCATCTTCCATATAAGGATGTCAATCAGTAATGCCTAAAATTTAAAGACAAGCAAAAAGTAGCAATTTAATATGCTTTAATTTAGATATAAGAGCAAAAGTTAAGAAATAACTTGAAAATGATGGCCCCTCTGGAGTGAAAATGGCTGCAGGACAGGAATGTTGCAGGAAACTCCTGTTTTTCACAATGGTTTAAACAACTGTATGCGTATTTGACTGTGATATATTTTAAGAGATTTTTTAAAATGATTTCTACAACATTCATTCAGATACGACCACACTGGTTTCACTTTATTTTTTTTTCCCCTCCAAATCCAAAACAGATGTGGATTTGGAGCTCTTTGCGAAGCACATACAAAGTTTGCCAGGAGATTTCTACTTCAAAGGCATGGATGTGGCAGATAGTAGGAAGTGAAGGGGAGGAGTTTCTGGTCCTATATGAAACTCCTCTGGGAGAAGTGGTTGGCAGTAATACAAGCAAATTTTAATTCCATTCATGAGTAAAGCCCATCTGTTAAGTCATTTGCAAGAGGTTTAAGGGGCTGGCTCCTCTTTGTTATTTAGTAGCAGCACTAAGCAGCCAATAGAAACAACTTTTAGACAGGTCTGAAAAGAATTCTGCACATATCCCCAGTTTACAAGTTCCGTTTGTGTCAATAATGTGAATTTTCTCATCCTGAAAAAAGCACACACAGGTCTTAGTGTGACTGACTTGGGAACAAGAGGCAACCGTCCCACATTATTTCCCTCCAAGCGGGAGAAAATTAGCTTATTAGAAAATAATTAATTCTTTTTAAAAAGGTAAATACACAGCATTAAAAGAACTTCAAGCCTGTAATGAAACTTGGCAGAGGGTCTCCTGGTACATCCATCATCCCTCCCCTCACTGTACCTCAACCTCTTGCCACACCACCTACAACTTACCCAAGTCCTTGTTCCAAACCCAGAAAAAGGGGCTTCCCTCATCAGGATTATGCTCTCTACCCATGAGTTGACCCCACCTCACCTCCCTCTGAATCCTTCCATATCTATGAGGAAGTGAGGGGGAATCTGGCTGTGACCTTTGATCTAATTAATGCAACTGATCTGATGGCTGGGCCTGAAGACAAGAACAAATATAACTAAATATTTACCAACTTCAGTTAACTTTTCTTTTCTCCCTTTTTTATTCCTCTTGGTAAGGCAACTGTCTGAGCCTAAGAATTTACAAGTTGGCATGAAATTTCAAAACTTACATAAGTCAGAGAAAAATATAGCCAAGATGAAAGAGCAAACAGACTAAAAAAACGTTTGCACCATATATGACAATGTTAATATCCTTATGAAGAATTCACCTAAATTGATTTTTAAAAATAATAATTAAGACTGTTAAGAGACATAAGTATTGGAAAGGAAGGGAGAAAATATGCTAATAGGCAAATAAATAATTTACAAAAAATGAACCATAAACAAACATAGTAAAATAACTAACTGAACTACTAATCAAAGAAAAACAAATGAAAACAACAATAAAGTAACATTTGTTACTTATAAAATTAGCTATATGTATAAAATGACAGCACCCAATTCTGGGAAGAGTATGGTGATAAGTTGTCCTCATTGATATAGCTGGTGGCACTAAATTAGGATAACCTTTTTGAAATGCAATTAGGCAGTATGGATCCAGAATCTAAAAAATGGTCATGTCCTTTGAGCTGTAACTCATGACTGGAAATCTACAAGAAGAAAATAATTCAAAATGCAACATGGGTATATGGGGAAACAACAGGCAAAAATTTAAAGTCATAGAAATGTTAGTATGGCGATAGCTACATAAAATATAACATCCAATCAAAAGAATGGGGGGTGGAGTCAAGATGGCATACTAGGAGGATGCAGAATTCACATCTCCTCACAACTAGGGCACCTACCAGGAACTGGTGGGGGACCACAGACACCTAAGGGGACGGGAGGAGCCCCCAGCGACTGGGTAGGACATGGGGCGTGGGGAGAGTGAAGAGGGAGGAAAAGTAGAGGAGGGATGGGACTGGTGCCCCTGAGGGGCGGGTTGGGGAGGGGAAGGGATCCCATGCCCAAAGGGGGAAATTGGGGAACCATTGGGAGGGCAGAGGATCAAAAGGCACCATGGCCATGTTTCCCCTGTCCATTTGGACACCCAGGAACCTGTTGAGATCCTGGGCCTGATCCTCTGCCCACCGAGGCCCCCTCCATCCATGTGGGTCCTGAGGGAGTGGGAGGGAAGGAAGGGGGAGCAAAAGTAAAGGCCAGACCTCCAGACCAGGACCCCTGAGGGGTGGTTGGGGGAGGGAAGGAGTTCCTACACCTACCACCCATGGTTAGGGGTCCAGTGGCGATGGGGGAGACCCTGGGGGAGACAGTGGGAGAGGGAATGAAGGAATGGAAGGGAATGGGGCCAGCGATTTACCTGTCCACTTAGGCACCAGGAAGCCTGTTGGGCTCCTGGGCCTAATCCTCTGCCCTCGGAGCCTCCCTCCTGCCGCACAGAGCCCAAGCCCCGCTCTTACAATCCCTCCCAGGACCCTACTTCTACACTCAGTGACACCCTCCAACAAGCTGGGCCTAAACCCCACCTACACACCCTCACTCAGAGCCCTACCTCCAAACTCCGGAAACCCACAGTCCAGAGGCACTCCTTTGAAGGTGCTGCCTCTCCCATTCTGTGCAGGTCCTAAGCAGAGGCCCCACCCCATGCTCAAACATCACCCTCCAACCCACCTAGGTTCCACCCTACCCAAAACACTGGCCTTGCCTAAGTTCCACCCCCCACCTAAACTCCACCCCCATAACCAAGGCTTTTCTTCTTTTTTTTCTTCTCTTTATTCCTCTTTTAGATTGGGGTTATGTTTTACCTTGTTGATTCATTGTTCTTGATTCTTTTATATTTTTCTTTTTCCTAATAATCTTATTTTTCTAATTTTATTTTATTCTTTATACTTTGTTAGTGATCTCTCCTTTTGGCTTGTTCTCCCCCCGCCTTTTTCTTTCTTTCTTTTTTCTGTTGTGGTTTTATTTTAACTTGTTGCAATTGTTTCAATTATATTTTTATTTTTCCTAATGTATTTTTTATCTTTCTAATTTTCTTTTGTTTTTTATGCTTTGATATTGTACTGCTCCTTTTTCCCTTTCTTCCTTTTTTTTTTTTTTTATTTTATTCTTTATACTTTGTTAGTGATCTCTCCTTTTGGCTTGTTCTCCCCCCGCCTTTTTTTTTTTTTTTATTTTATTCTTTATACTTTGTTAGTGATCTCTCCTTTTGGCTTGTTCTCCCCCCGCCTTTTTCTTTCTTTCTTTTTTCTGTTGTGGTTTTATTTTAACTTGTTGCAATTGTTTCAATTATATTTTTATTTTTCCTAATGTATTTTTTATCTTTCTAATTTTCTTTTGTTTTTTATGCTTTGATATTGTACTGCTCCTTTTTCCCTTTCTTCCTTTTTTTTTTTTTTTTTTTTAACTGTGCCACAAAGCTTATGGGATCTTGGCTCCCAAGCCAGAGGTTGGGCCTGAGCTCCTGTGGTGGGAGCTCTGAGTCCAAACCGCTGGACTAACAGAGAACCCAGGGAATATCAGTAGGAGTAAGGCCTACCAGAGGTCCTTATCTCAGCACCAGAACCCAGCTCTATCCAACTGCCTGCAAACTCCAATGCTGGATGTCTCAGGCCAAACAACCAGTAAGACAGGAATACAGCATCATCCATCAAAAAAAAAAAAAAAAAATGAAACAACAAAAAGTTTGCTACAGAAAAAGGAGCAAGGTAAATACCTACAAGACCAAATAAATGAAGATGAAATGAGCAACCTACCTGAAAAAGAATTCAGAGTAATGATAGCAAAGATGATCCAAAATCTCAAAAACAAAATGGAGAAAATACAAGAAACATTTAACAAGGATATAGAAGAATTAAAGAGCAAACAAACAGTGATGAACAACACAATTACTGAAATTAAAAATACTCTAGAAGGAATCAGTAACAGAATAACTGAGTTAGAAGAATGGATAAGTGAGCTGGAAGATAAAATGGTGGAAATAACTGCCAGGGAGCAGAAAAAAGAAAAAAGAATGAAAAGAATTGAGGATAGTCTCAGAGACCTCTGGGACAACATTAAACGCATCAACATTCGAATTATAGGGGTTCCAGAAGAAGAAGAGAAAAAGGAAGGGACTGAGAAAATATTTGAAGAGATTATAGTTGAAAACTTCCCTAACATGTGAAAGGAAATAGTCAATCAAGTCCAGGGAGCACAGAGAGTACCATAAAGGATAAACCCAAAGAGAAACATGTCAAGACATATTAATCAAACTATCAAAAATTATTAAACAAAGAAAAAAATATTGAAAGCAGCAAGGGAAAAGCAACAAATAACATACAAGGGAATCCCCATAAGGTTAACAGCTGATCTTTCAGCAGAAACTCTGCAAGCCAGAAGGGAGTGGCAGGACATATTTAAAGTGATGAAAGGGAAAAACCTACAACCAAGTTTACTCTACCCAGCAAGGATCTCATTCAGATTTGATGGAGAAATTAAAACTATTACAGACGAGCAAAAGCTAAGAGAATTCAGCACCACGAAACCAGCTTTACAACAAATGCTAAAGGAACTTCTCTAGGCAGGAAACACAAGAGAAGGAAAAGACCTACAATAACAAACCCAAAACAATTAAGAAAAAGGTAGTAGGAACACACATATGAATAATTACCTTAGGGCTTCCCTGGTGCCACAGTGGTTGAGAGTCCGCCTGCCGATGCAGGGGACGCTGGTTCGTGCCCCAGTCTGGGATGATCCCACATGCCATGGAGCGGCTGGGCCCGTGAGCCATGGCTGCTGAGCCTGCGCATCTGGAGCCTGTGCTCTGCAGTGGGAGAGGCCACAACAGTGAGAGGCCCACGTACCGCAAAAAAAAAAAGAGCCTGCTGTATGAATAATTACCTTAAACGTAAATGGATTAAATGCTCCAACCAAAAGACATAGACTGGCTGATGGATACAAAAACAAGACCATTTTTGTAGGCTGTCTATAAGAGACCCACTTCAGACCTAGGAACACACACAGACTGAAAGTGAGGGGATGGAAAAAGATATTTCATGCAAATGGAAATCAAAAGAAAGCTGGTGTAGCAATTCTCATATCAGATATAGCAATTCTCATGTAGACTTGAAAATTAGGACTATTACAAGAGACAAAGAAGGACACTACACAATGATCAAGGGATCAATCCAGGAAGAAGATATAACAATTGTAAATATTTATGAACCCAACATAGGAACACCTCAATACATAAGGCAACTGCTAACAGCCATAAGAGGGGAAATCAACAGTAACACTATAATACTAGGGGACTTTAACACCCCACTTTCACCAATGGACAGATGATCCAAAATGAAAATAAATAAGGAAACACAATCTTTGAATGACACATTAAACAAGATGGACCTAATTGATATTTACAGGACACTCCATCCAAAAACAACAGAATACACTTTCTTCGCAAGTGCTCATGGAACATTCTCCAGAATAGACCATATCTTGGGTCCCATATCAAGCCCTGGTAAATTTAAGAAAACTGAAGTCCTATCAGGTATCTTTTCCAAACACAACCCTATGAGACTAGATATCAATTACAGGAAAAAACTGTAAAAAATACAAACACATGGAGGCTAAACAATATGCTACTAAATAACCAAGAGATCACAGAGGAAATCAAAGAGGAAATCAAAAAATACCTAGAAACAAATAAAAATGAAAACACAATAACCTAAAACCTATGGGTTGCAGCTAAAGCAGTTCTAAGAGGGAAGTTTATAGCAATACAATCCTCCTCAAGAAACAAGAAACATCTCAAATAAACAACCTAACCTTAAACCTAAAGCAATTAGAGAAAGAAGAACAAATAAACCCCAAAGTTAGCAGAAGGAAAGAAATCATAAATATCAGATCAGAAACAAATGAAAAGAAATGAAAGAAACAATAGCAAAGATCAGTAACTCTAAAAGTTGGTTCTTTGAGAAGATAAACAAAATTGATAAACCATTAGCCAGACTCATCAAGAAAAAAAAGGAGAAGACTCAACAGGATTAGAAATTAAAAAGGAGAAGTAACAACTGACACTGCAGAAATACAAAGGATCATGAGAGAATACTACAAGCAACTATACGCCAATAAAATGGACAACCTGGAAGAAATGGACAAATTCTTAAAAATGCAGAACCTTCTGAAACTGAACCAGGAAGAAATAGGAAATATAAACAGACAAATCACAAGCACTGACATTGAAACTGTAATTAAAAATCTTCCTACAAACAAAAGCCCGGGACCAGATGTCTTCACAGATGAATTCTATCAAACATTTAGAGAAGAGCTAACACCTATCTTTCTCAAACTCTTCCAAAACATAGCAGAGGGAGGAACACTCCCAAACTCATTGTACGAGGCCATCATAACCCTGATACCAAAACCAGACAAAGATGTCACAAAAAAAGAAAAATACAGGCCAATATCTCTGATGAACATCAGTGCAAAAATCCTCAACAAAATACTAGCAAACAGAATCCAACAGCACATTAAAAGGATCATACACCATGATCAAGTGGGGTTTATCCTCAGAATGCAAGGATTCTTCAATATACACAAATCAATCAATGTGATACACCATATTAACAAATGGAAGGATAAAAATCATATGATCATCCCAATAGATGAAGAAAAGCTTTTGACAAAATTCAACAGCCATTTATGATAAAAACTCTCCAGAAAGTAGGCATATAGAGATCCTACCGCAACATAATAAAGGCCATATATGACAAACCCACAGCCAACATCATTCTCAATGGTGAAAAACTGAAACCATTTCCTCCAAGATCAGGAACAAGATAAGGTTGCTCACTCTCACCACTGTTATTCAACGTAGTTTTGGCAGTTTTAGCCATAGCAGTCAGAGAAGAAAAGAAATAAAAGAAATCCAAATCAGAAGAGAAGACGTAAAACTGTCACTGTTTGCAGGTGACATGATACTATACATAGAGAATCCTAAAGATGCTACCAGAAAACTACTAGAGCTAATCAATGAATTTGGTAAAGTAGCAGGATACAAAATTAATGCACATAATTCTCTTGCAAACCTATATACTAATGATCAAAATCTGAAAGAGAAATTAAGGAAACACTCCCATTTACCATTGCAACATAAAGAATAAAACTACCTAGGAATAAACCTACCTAAGGAGACAAAAGACCTGTATGCAGAAAACTTTAGAACACTGATGAAAGAAATTAAAGGTGATACAAACAGATGGAGAGATATACCATGTTCCTGGATTGGAAGAATCAACATTGTGAAAATAACTATACTACCCAAAGCAATCTACAGATTCAATGCAATCCCTATCAAACTACCGATGGCATTTTTCACAGAACTAAAACAAAATATTGCACACTTTGTATGGAAACACAAAAGACCCCAAATAGCCAAAGCAATCTTGAGAAAGAAAATTGGAGCTGGAGGAATCAGCCTCCCTGACTTCAGACTATACTACAAAGATACAGTAATCAAGAGAGTATGGTACTGGCACAAACACAGAAATATAGATCAATGGAACAGGATAGAAAGCCCAGTGATAAACCCACACACATATGGTCACCTTATCTTTTATAAAGGAGGGAAGAATATACAATGGAGAAAAGAGAGCCTTTCCAATAAGTGGTTCTGGGAAAACTGTACAGCTACATGTAAAAGAATGAAATTAGAACACTCCCTAACACCATACACAAAAATAAACTCAAAATGGATTAAACACCTAAATGTAAGGCCAGACACTATAAAACTCTTAGAGGAAAACATAGGCAGAACACTCTATGACATAAATCACAGCAACATCCTTTTTGACCCACCTCCTAGAGAAATGGAAATAAAAACACAAATAAACAAATGGAATCTAATGAAACTTAAAAGCTTTTGCACAGCAAAGGAAAACATAAACAAGACCGAAAGACAACCCTCAGAATGGGAGAAAATATTTGCAAATGAAGTAACTGACAAAAGATTACTCTCCAAAATATACAAGCAGCTCAATATCAAAAAAACAAACAACCCAATCCAAAAATTGACAGAAGACATAGACATTTCTCCAAAGAAGATATACAGATTGCCAACAAACACATGAAAAGATGCTCAACATCACTAATCATGAGAAAAATGCAAATCAAAACTACGATGTGATATCACCTCACACCAGTCAGAATGGCCATCATCAAAAAATGTACAAACAATAAATTCTGGAGAGGGTGTAGAGAAAAGGGAACCTTGCACTGTTGATGGGAAAGTAAATTGGTACAGCCACTATGAAGAACAGTATGGAAATTCCTTAATAAACTAAAAATAGAATTAACATATGACCCAGCAATCCCACTACTGGGCATATACCCTGAGAAAACCATAATTCAAAAAGAGTCATGTACCACAATGTTCATTGCAGCACTATTTACAATAGCCAGGACATGGAAGCAGCCTAAGTGTCCATCGACAGGTGAATGGATAAAGAAGATGTGG
This sequence comes from Neophocaena asiaeorientalis asiaeorientalis, assembly GCF_003031525.2. Lineage (NCBI taxonomy): Eukaryota > Metazoa > Chordata > Mammalia > Artiodactyla > Phocoenidae > Neophocaena > Neophocaena asiaeorientalis. Next base: position 12,925,974 of record NW_020174561.1, read on the forward strand.
CACATATATACAATAGAATATTACTCAGCCATAAAAAGAAACGACTGAGTTATTTGTAATGAGGTGGATGGACCTAGAGTCTGTCGTACAGAGTGAAGTAAGTCAGAAAGAGAAAAACAAACACTGTATGCTAACACAGTATATGGAATCTCAAAAAAAAAAAA
>NW_020174561.1:12927126-12996317 GCF_003031525.2 Neophocaena asiaeorientalis asiaeorientalis
ATAAAAAAAAAAAAAAAAAAAGGTTCTGATAAACCTAAGGGCAGGACAGGAATAAAGACACAGACATAGGGAATGGACTTGAGGACACAGGGATGGGGAAGGGTAAGCTGGGACGAAGTAAGGGAATAGCACTTATGTATATAGACTACTAAATGTAAAATAGATAGCTAGTGGGAAGCAGCTGCATGGCACAGGGAGATCAGCTCAGTGCTTTTCGACCATCTAAAGGGGTGGGATAAGGAGGGTCGGAGGGAAATGCAAGAAGGAAGAGATATGGGGTATAGGTATGCATATAGCCGATTCACTTTGTTATACAGCAGAAATTAACACAACACTGTAAGGCAATTATACTCCAATAAAGATGTTTTTAAAAAAAAGGAATGGTATATGCTAATTTGAAAAATGTATTTGAGGACTAGGAACAACAAGGAAAAACCAATAGTGTTTGAAATGAAAAAAAGCAAGATTTAAAGTATACACACTGGTTGTACAGGAGAAGGAGACAAGATGGCAGAGTAGAAGGATGTGAGTTCACCCCTTCTTACAGAAACACCAAAATCACAACTGCTGAACAACCAGTGACAAAAAAGTGCTGGAACCTACCAGAAAAGACACCCTACATCCAAAGACAAAGGAGAAGCCACAACAAGACAGTAGGAGAGTCACAATTGCGATAAAATCAAATATCATATATGCCAGGTGGGCAACCCACAAACTGGAAAACAATTATACTACAGAAGTTGTCCCACAGGAGTGAAAGGTGTGTGTGTATAGCACAGGGTACTCTGCTAAATACTCTGTAATAATCTAAATGGGAAAAGAATTTGAAAAAGAATAGATACATATATATGTATAACTGAACCACTCTGCTGTACACAGGAGATTAACACAACATCATTTATATTGGAGTATAATTGATTAACAAAGATATAAATAAATAAATAAATGTATATGCAAACTGATTACAGCAGTGTTTTCAAAGATGCATACTTAAAAAATACACCAAAGTGATACTAGTAATAGTTGTTTTAAGGAATGAAATTATGGGTGACAATACGTCTTTATTTTGAATTTTCTAAATTTATGACCAAATAGTTGTTTATATATATTTTTAAGTTTCAGTGGAATTAGACGAGAAGGCCAAGGAACAACCAACTTAGAGTATCATCTAGAAATGGGTAAATTCTGGATCAGGAGAAGCAGGAGCAGCCTCAAGCCTGGATCTGGTCAAGTTCATCAATCTCCCAGAAGTGAGTGGGATAGACTGATTCCTCCTACTCAGTAATGCTGGGGTCCCCTGGCAATGGGGTGTAATCAGGATATCTGGGATGCAACTTAAAGGAGAGAACTGGGGAGAAATAGAGTTAAAAGGCAAGAAAAAGGGGTACTGGCCCACAATAGAATCAGTGCTCCATGGGCTTCAAGAAAAAAGATGTGTAAGCAGAGGAGGAGAAGTACTAGGTGAGGGGAGCAGGAGAGTGGTGGCCCAGAACAATAGACTGGAAACAGAAAGAAAGGAGTGTGGTTGGGAAAAGTGGCAAGCATGCCAGCGCGGACTAATGGAGCTTCTCAAACGCCAATATTGCTCCACTGTGAAGTTTTCACACATTTTTTGTAAAATGAGAAAAATATATTTGGCTTATATATTGGCTTAAATTTCCAATTGTCTTAACTTGAGAAGAACTTTTCTTTGTGGGATCTTCTTTATCCAGGGTATTACAGTATTCTGTTTTTGAACTTTTAGTGGTAGTAGATGAGGTTTTTTCCCCGCAATATCTTTACTTGCACAATTAAAAGGTAACAACCTTATCACCGTCCCCCCATTTTTTTGTTGTTATTGTACTGCTTCATGAAACCTCAAAGGCTGAGAAGTAGGGTAAGAGGAGTGGAGGTGGAGGCCCAGTTCTCTGAGTGGAGCATTGTTTGGGTGTAGGTAGGTGACTAGGGGCTGGGGCTTCCATTACTCTTGATGAAATAAGATGGGACAGATGCAGAAAATACCTTTTTTTATTTTCTTCTTGGATGCATAGCATGTGGGATCTTAGTTCCCCGAGCAGGGATCAAACCTGCATCCCCCCTGCATTGGAAGCTCAGAGTCTTAACCACTGGACTGCCAGAGAATTCCCCAGAAACTACTTTTAATACTCCTAATCCAAGAGTCAAAAGGACACAACTAGAAATTACCATACTAAGTGAAGTAAGTCAGAAAGAGAAAGACAAATACCATATGATATCACTTATATGTGGAATCTAAAATTACCATATGATATCACTTATATGTGGAATCTAAAATATGACTCAAATGAACTTATCTATAAAACAGAAACAGAATCGTGGACAAAGAGAACAGACTGGTGGTTGCCAAGTGGGAGGGGGTTGGGGGAGAGATAGAGTGGGAGGTTGGGGTTAGCACATGTGAGCTTTTATATATAGAATGCATAAACAATGTTGTACTGTACAGCACAGAGAACTATATTCAACATCCTATGATAAACCATAATGGAAAAGAATATTAAAAAAGAATGTATCTATCTATCTATATATGTAGATATATACGTGTGTAACTGAATCACTTTGCTGTACAGCAGAAATTAACACAACATCATAAATCAACTATATACTTCAATTAAAAATTAAAAAAATAAAAGTCAAAATTTACAGAAATGAGCTGATTAGTTATCACCTTGACCTCATGTATTTAGTGAGATGTAGCCTCTTAATAGTAATTTTATGTTATTTAGTAAGTTTCAACCTGTTTTACTTCTTTCTCTCTACCTCATCATGCTCAGCTGTGATTTCAAAGACTTTCTAGACTAAGATCGTGGGGTTCATTTTGAACCTTGAGTGCTTGATTGCTGCAGATTTCAAGTCAAAAGCACTTGAGCAACCTGTTGAGGGGGTAATGGCTCCCATATTCCTGCTACTGGCTTTTAAAGAACATTCCCATATTCTTTAAATTGGTGGAAGGCTGTGTGTTATTCAGAAAATTTGTTCAAGTCAGATGCATAAAATATTAGGAACCCTGGTAGCACAGTGGTTAAGAATATGCCTGCCAATGCAAGAGACACGGGTTTGAGCCCTGGTCCGGGAAGATCCCACATGCTGCGACTGGGTGACAACAGTAATTATGCATTTATTTTGAGGTGCTGAAATTGTCCTTGACCTCCTATGTGACTCCTAGCAATGCCCAACAGCTGCCTCAGGCAAGACCATCCACTCATTACCACCCGTGAGTGACACTGAGCAGAGAGTCACCTCCAACTATATTTAATGAGTGTGCTGAGGGCTCACTGTGAAAGGCAGTTAATTCTCTTATTTGGCCCTTTATGAGGGGTGAAAACATTAGCAGAATGAGGCCCATGTCCCTCCCCCTAGCAGTTTCATGATCAAGATTAGATGTATTGGGGTAATTAAAAAATATTTATTGAGGGCCTACTGAGGGCACAAACTTACAGGCATACAAAGAAGTATAATCATCCCCATTTTCCAGGAATTTATTCTTAATTGAGAAAAAAATGGAGGTATGTATGTTAACTAGTAAAAAAAAAAATCACAAGAAGTGCCATGGAGAGCATGAACAAGTGATTAATCACCAAATGAGTGGCAAGGCCCATAGATGCAGAATTTACATGATATATATCCCATTCAAAACATAGGTTCAAATACCCTGTTTATCATACTGTGGGGTTGATGTATTTTCATGAAAATACTGGAACTAAGTTTGTCTAGGGCTAATGATCTTGACCTGTTTTGTGTTTTCTTATTCCTAGAAAAGGGCGATCAGCCAGATGGCATGAATCTGACATGCTTGATGTGAGGCAGTGATACTCCCAAGTGTGGTCCTGGGGACACAGAAAATAACAAGACAATGTGTCCAGCTTGTAGGAGTCTCTACCCTGATGGGAAGGAAGAGAAATAGACCAATCTTTAAACAAAAGATGATTTTCCTATTGGGCAAATAACTACCAACACTCTCTAAAATTCTCCTTGATCCAGAAATTGAACTTCTAAAAATTTATTCTAAGAAAATACCCTTATCAGAAATGTACACAAATATTTATGCATAATCATTGCAACACTGATTATAGTAAAAACTTGAAATATTCTAAATGGCTAACTGTAGGGAATAGCTTTAATAAAATATGTATACACTAATTCTCAGCAGTTATTAAAAATGATGATGTGTATGTATTTTTTTTGACATGGTAATATAACACTGCTAACTCAAAAACTATGATATAAAATTTTTATTTTTAAAGTGTAGTACAGGTACTTCTCTGGTGGCGTAGTGGTTAAGAATCCACCTGCCAATGCAGGGGACGCAGGTTTGATACCTGGTCAGGGAAGATCCCACATGCCACGGAGCAACTAAGCCCGTGTGCCACAACTACTGAGCCTGCACTCTAGAGCCCGCGAGCCACAACTACTGAGCCTGTGTGCCACAATTACGGAAGCCTGCGTGCCTAGAGCCTGTGCTCCACAACAAGAGAAGCCACTGCAATGAGAAGCCCATGCACCACAACAAAGAGTAGCCCTGCTCGCCACAACTAGAGAAAGCCCGAGCAGCAATGAAGACCCAACACAGCCATAAATAAATAATAAATACTTTTAAAAAAAAATGTGTAGTATAATATATACAATATAAGCCCATTATCAAATAATTATTTACACATACATACTTGGAAATATATTCTAGAGTATATGCCCAAAAGTTAGTATTGATTAAATCTGGGTAGAGGAATTTTAGGTTTGGGTTTTTCTCTTTTTGCTTATATGTATTTTCCATTTTTCTATGATTGATTTACTTCTGTAAAAAATAACTAGCTAAAATGATGAATAAATGATAAGGCATGATAAGGCCTATAAAAGAATCATGAGGAAGATGCTATGGTAGTTTTGAGGCATTTAACCTAGAGTGAGGGGTACTGGGGTAAAGTGGGACAGAGCAGACATCACAGAGGTGGTAGCTCTTGATCAAAGACTTGAAGAGCCACCAGGAATGACAGGACAGGCAAAAGACATTCCAGGAAGAGAAACCTGCACAACAGAGACCTGGGAGCAAGCATGTAGTGTTTAGGGGATGCTAAGTGGACTCTGACTGCAGGAGCACCTGGTAGCAAACCAAGAGTAGAGAGATGGAGCTAAAGAGGCGGGCAGGGACAGATTATGAAAAGCATGGTTTGTCATGCCAGGGATCTTGGGACATTTTTTCTAGTGGTGATGAGGAGCCTCTAAATGATTTCAAGCAGGAGGAAAGCATGCTCAGACTTATGTTTTAGAAAGATTGCTGTGCAAGATTACTCACAGTGGTGAGGAGGAGAGACTGGAAGAAGCAAAGAATGGAGGAGGCTGGAAGACCAGCTAGGGGCTCCTTTGGGGGTTTGCAAGAAGGTCAGTCTGACCTAAGGCAGAGTTGTGGAGAAGCAGGAAGGACAAACAGAACAGTTCTGTCTGCAACAGAATACATCTGAGAGAGAAATCTTTGGCCTATAGGGTAGGTGAAGATGTTCCTGAGGATAAGGAATCCAGAGGGTGGATGAAAAGCAGGGATGCTTATTCATCTCGAACTCTTGATGCTGAATAAAGAACAGTAGAGATGTAGCAGGAGTTTATACAGTTTACTACTAGTGGCCCTCTTTTATCCATGCAGCAGGAAGAGACTTATTTACTGAGAGTAAGGACAGTGAGTTGGTAAAGTAGGCCTGAGGAGAGTTGTGAAGTTTTGGCCAAATTTGTTAGAGTCAGTGATGCTTAAATACCTATAAGAATCACCAGGCAGTGGAGGGCCCACTGAGATTAGAGATCCTGATCTTGTGATGGCACCAGTTGGTGCAATTTTGTAACTTTCTCCAAGGGCATTCAGTGGCCAAGGTCTAGCTCCCAGGAAGGCAGATGAAAGTTGCCTTTATCCTGGTTTATCATAGTTGAGGATTAGTAGGGCATGAAAGACCAAAGCCTAAAGACACATGTAAAGCAAAGGGTCATTGGGCTAGGCCAGGCAGGGAAGGAAGTAAAAACTTGTGGAGGTCTAACAGACTTGGAGGAATGTGACTGGAGGTTTAGATAAGGCCAAAGAGAGGATGTGGAAGGAGTGAGAACTGGAAGGAGAGGAAGTGGTGGGCCAAGGGTAGAGTATTGGGGATTATTTCAGAGCAGTTCTGGGGTATCAGCAGTCCATAGGATGCAGTGGAAGGGAGTGGTTGATGTTAAGGGGAAGTGAAAGTCAGAAATCAAAACACAGCACAATATATAACACTAATGTTTGTTCTAATGTAGATTGTTGTAATGGCCCTTGATGCAGTCTTTCTTGGAATACTTTACTTTTGATGTTTTATTATTTGAAGACTAATACAATTTCCTACCCCAAATATACTATCGCTCATGTCTTTAGAGAGCTTTTATTTTCCATTGGTCAGAATACTCAATTATTCCTCCTATTCTGTAGAGTCAGAATTTCTGGGAGGCGGGAGTGGCGGGGGAAATGAGGTGGAGTTTCCTGGCTCACTCACTGATACACACTGTAAAGTAGACTTCTTCAGACCTTAACCTACATTTGGGAAGTTTCTTTAAAACACCTTGATAGATTCATCACAGGAAGTTTTGGACTCTGGGACCCTTGTCTGGAATTGCTGAAAAACTCTTCTTCAGTGGAAATGAGCCAAGTTTTCAAACATTTCTATCTCCAAAGAACTGACAGTGAATCAAATGAACTTTTATTGACTCAAGCCCATGGAGGTACAATCTCAGAGGTATCTCTCTTCATGAACTGGTCCTAAGTGAGCCCCTCCACCTATATTTTTAGTCTCTAGATGACAACTTGCCATTTCTTTGTACCATCTTTTCTTATGCATTTCTTCATGCTCCAGTGCTTTCTCACTGACTAGTCATCACTTCAAATATGACCCCCCCAAAATGTTGATATTCCACTAAAAACAGAAATAGGAAGATGAAAATGTTTGTTTCCTCTCCCTATTAAAAAAAAAAAAAAAAAAGCCCAAAGCGGCTTAGTTTCAGAGCCTTGGGAACCCCATGAGATATAATGATCCCAGAAACATCTGATCAACCAGGTACATGCATTAAACCCAGGATGTGGTGCCCATAAGGCCTGAGTGGATTCTGAGTAGCAGAGGTGACCACAAAAGGCCTCAAAGATTGGATTTTACATTAAGCTTCTTTTCTACTTTCTACCATGAGGTGTCCAGGTCATCTGTGTCACATTTGGAATTACTAGCTTAAATGCTGAGATCATTTTTCCCCCATGGAACTACAGCCATAAATCATGGTGTTAATCAGACAAGACAGCACTGGAAAGAATTAAAGACTCCTATTTTCCTTATCAATTACAACCAGACCACACTCCCTGAAGCTGTTCAGAAGACAGACTCTGAAAATAAAGCCCTGTTTTTACTTTGACCTCTGGGTTTCCCTGGTCTTAGTGACTTATTATCCATTCATTCACAATTATTAGGAGCCCAGTATATGTTCATATTAATACAAACAGCAGTTTCAGGATATTTTAATAATTAAAAATGTTAGCTAAAAAGCAATTAATTACCCCCAGTGGCTGCTAGAATATTACCTAGTATCAACTGAATCCTTGCAATAACCCAGGCACCGTTCCAAGCATTTTTCATTTCTACCATCCTTATGAGGAAATAAAGCACAGAAACGTGAAGTCATTTACTCAAAGTCTCAGAGCCAGTACATAACAAAACTTGAATTATCAACCCAGAGATTTCCCATGCTCTTGACTCTAATGTTTAATCGTTTCTTCCCTCTAAAGAGCAGACAGGAAGAGTTTCCTTGTTCAATAGGACATTCTTCTCTGCACTTTATTGTAACAAGAATTGAGTTAACTGTGGAAAAACTGGTAAACTTTCACACATTAGCTGTCCCCTGATTTGGTGAAGGTTGGTAAACTAGTATCCATTTTTTCCTTCTTCCTTGAGGACTAGAACTTGTTTATTTTAGCTGGGCTCATGGCAAAGACATTTCTCAGCCTCCTTTTCACCTAGGAGTAGCCATATGACTAAATTCAGGACAATGGGATGTGATCATAAGCGATGTAAATTCTGGGGCAAATGCAAATTCTGGGGCAACTCTAATGTAAAGACAAGTTGCTTGCCCTGGACCACAGCCTTTCCTCCTTACTGCCAGTTGGAAATGGGATGAGCTATAGCAGTGGCCTTGGGTCTGGAGATGGAAACCACACATTGAGAGCAAAGATTACTAGTATGGAGCAGAGCCATTTACCCATCCTTGAATATTTGGATTTTTATGTGGGGAGAAGGGAAAAAAATCTATCCAATTTAATCCACAGAACTTAAGCAGCTTAGGTTAAACCCTAGCCAGCACATGTAGAATTTAAATTAGAGAATTGATGCAAGTATGTCAGTAAAATTAAATCATGTTTGCCAAGGGCTTCTTGTTGGATTTTTATACTGCGGCAAGCAGCCATAGGTAGAATGGGAAAAATCAAAGCAGATGCTTAGCATATTTTTACATATACAGGAAAGATTATTTTCAATGAATCTTCTTTATATGTGGATGCATGGGTTGAAAATACTTTAACTCCAGGAACATCTGATGCCTTAAAAATACTTTTGAAGATTACACTCTCCCCCCACAATCTAGGCTGATCTAATTCATACCTCAAACCATCTAGACTAAGCCTATAGTTACAAGTGACAGCAAATCAGATATTTATATGTGAATTTGACTTGATATTGAATCTCTGTCACTTAGCCAAGAGAATTTTATCTAAAACATTCTTTTAAAGTAGACACAAAAATTTAACAAATAGTCTATGTATTTTTTGTTTGGGGAGGAATAGCAACCCAGAATCCAATTTCCATTCCCAATTGTGGATGCCTCCATTGTGGGTAGTATTGGTAGGAGGTAGTACTCAGTTTCCCACTATATAAGCCAAGAGTGCTAGACCTTATTTCTCTCTGCTCCCTGGAAGAAAGAGGTCTCTTTAACTGGATGGATCGTCTCAGAATTTTGAGTCTTGGTCTTGTGATGCAAAGACAAAGGATACATTTAGAATTCATTCAGGCTTCCTTTCAAAGTGGCCCAATCTACCAGTCATACCACAGCCCCATAACCCTTTCCTGTGCCTTCTCTAACTTTCCAACACTGATCAACAGACTGTCTTATGTTTTCAACCTCTTTCCTGAACATTCCCTTGACTCTCTCTCTTAAGTAAAAAGTTGACACCTCAGGACATCTCCCTTGCAAGTTGCAGCCCTGTCAAGTGGAGGCTGTTTTCTCTTATACCCCATGGACTTCTGGACCAGGACTTGGCTTAGGTGTTCTCCTTAGTCCTTCACAATTTACTGCAGCAGGAGTCCAAGCTCAGCATTTTATAAACCTTCTTCCAAGGTCACAAATGACTTCCTGTTGCCAAACCTGTGGCTATTTCTCTGTCTTTGCTTTACCTGATCTCTCCCAACAGGCAAAGCACAGTTGACCATGACACCAAAAGCACGAGCAACCAAATTAAAACCAGTTAAGTTGGACTTCGTCAAAATTAAAAACTTTTATGCTTCAAAGTGCATCACTAAGGACATGAAAAGACAACCCACAGAATGAGATAAAATATTTGCAAATTATTTATCTGGTAAGAGACTGTAAGAATTCTTACAATAATAAAAGACAAATACTCCAATTAAAAATCTGCCAAAGGATTTCTCCAAAGAAGATTGACAAATGGCTGATTAACTCATGAAAATATACCCGACATCAGTAATCCTCAGAGAAATGCAAATCAAAGCCACTTCACATAGACTAGGATAGCCATAATCAAAAAGACAGACAATAACAAATGTTGATGAGGTTGTGGAGAAATTGGGGCCCTCGTTCACTGCTGCTGGGGAGAGTAAAATAGTGTAAATAGTGAAGCCATTTTGGAAAACAGTCTACCCGTTCCTCAAACAGTTAAACTAGAGCTACTGTATGACCCAACAATTCTACTTCCAAATATACCCGAGAGATCTGAAAACACATATCCACACAAAAACTTATATATTAATGTTCCTAGCAGCATTATTCATAATAGCCATAAAGTCAAACAACTCAAATGTTCATCAACGGATTAATAACAGATAAACAAAGTGTGGTATACTTATGTGATAAAATATTATTTGGCAATAAACAGGAATAAGGTATTGATAATGCTAAAACATGATGAATCTTGAAAACGTACGCGAAAGAAGTTAATCATAAAGGACTGCATATTGTATGATTCCATTGACATGAAATGTCCAGAATAGGCCAATTCATATTTTGGTGGGATAAAAATATTCTGGAATTAGATAGTGATAATGGATGCTCAAGTGTCTGAATTGTGTACTTTAAAATGGTAAACTTTATGGTATGTGAATTATTTCTCAATAAAGCTGTTATTAAAAAAAACCCTCAGTTGACCACCCCAGCCCTCCTGAAGCACTCTGGCTCCCAGCATACCACCACCTCCTAATTTTCTCTATGTGGCTGTTCTTCCTCAGTCTCCTTTGCATGCCCTACATTCTCTGCCAGGTCTCTAAAAGGAGATTTCAATCTCATCCTAATTTCTCTTCTCTGTCTTTCCTCTCTCCCTAGAATAGCCTCAACCCGTTCCCATGGTTTCATATAGCACTTTTATACTAACATCAGCATTTCTTTTCCAAGTTCACGATTGCTTGATCAAATAGCCTACTTGAAATCTCTTCTTGAATATCTTAGAAGCATCTTAGGTTTAGTTTGCCAAAAACTGAACTCTTGAAGCATACAAAATACACAAACGCTGCTGGCAGCAAAACTATAGCTTAGGAGAGCTGCTAGGAGTTTGAGTAGGTGATCATTGGGGAGGGAGGAAATAGAGGGATGCACCATAAAAACGCACAAGATGTAGACAGGAGACATTCCAAGATCAACTTGTGCCCTTGAAATCCTTGACTGAATGCACGAGTGCTTTAGTTGTATCTGATACGACTTATGCATTGGGAGAGTGTGTGTGAATCCAGATAAGATATAGCCCTCACCATACTCTATCCATAATGAAGCACATAATAAAGCCACAATCTCTCTTACCCACAGGGAGGAGACAGAAAAATGTGGAGAAAGTCTTACGGCAAACAAACAAAATCAGCCTGGTACAAGTCCAACATTTTTCTGCAAGCAAGGCCTGTGACCTAACTGTATGTTACAGCTTGGGTGTCCAGGAAACAGCCTCTGGGAAAGAGATTTGGGTGCAGGATTTTATTGGGGAACTCAGGAACAATGTCGTAAGGGGTAAGGGAAGCAAGATTAGGCAGAGGGAGAAGTTGAGCTGAGATAATCTTGCCAAAGAGCCTGAACTGATCCCATGGGGAGCTCTGTAGCAGAGGTCATGTAACAGAGCCAGGCATTTGCCTTTGACTAAGGGCAGTTCCTGGGGGAGGTGGGAGAGCACATCTGTGAGCCATCCCTGCCCAGACTCCCAGCAGCTGGGGAAATGAACAGCTTAGTCCTGAAAAGGACTCGAGTCAGGTACAGCAGCTCCACTACGCTGCCCGTTGTCTCACTGCCTCACAGCCATTATTATACCATGTCACCATAGCTGGCGCCAGTTATCACAGCAAAGCAAGCACTTCAAGCTTCTGAATTCTTGGATGTGCAGCGATTCATTGACTGGATAAAAGAGAAAGGGGTTTAATTTACTTCCTTGGGTTTGGAGCAAGAATGGAATTGTTTAGATCCCCACCAACTGATTTTGGAAAATTGTTTTCTGGTTAGGGGGCCATAAATAAGTTGAGACGTAGGCAAACTTGGATTATACTGATAGATGAACTGTAAGTTCTGTGCAGGGCTGCTTGAAGGGGCCTGCACTAAACAGCGTTAACATTTCATAGAGCATAATATGCTCTACCCAGGAAGAGAAATGACAGCAGATGGTGAGGTCAGCTTGTTAGCTATATTTATCTAATTAAAGGCTTTACACACATTGTCAGGTAAAAATCAGCCGTCAAAAAGTCCACCTGGTCATAATAGATCATCATTACTAAGTCTGTTCTAGCCACTGCTGCCAAAATCTTTGTTATGATCACATAACCTCAATTAATTAAGAAAACAACTCAAATAACTGAGCTTGACATTACTTTCCCAAACAGGAATGAAGTAATGACTGACAGCAAGGAGGGGGACGGGACGGGACGAAGCATGTTTATCATATGGATATATCTTGATTCTATAGCCAGGTACCATTACAAATCAGGGAGCTATGGTCAACCTTCTCTGCTGAGACTGAATTTGATTATGACGTGTATTGTGGGGGCAGCAAAATAATGATGAAAACAAATGATTCTGGAGTTCCCATTTGCCCTCTGAAACCAAATGCAGTTCAGGGTGTGGTCTTGACCTTGACTTTAGATATCTTCATCTAAAATATCAATTTGCATAAATCCATCTAGTGAAATTTGCCTTGACTTGTCAAGAGAGAAACCTTGATACCTGCTCTCTTTAGAGAAGCAAGGAAGACTGATTATGCATTTTCATTTGAAAGGAATTCCAAGCATCAATGGAATGTATTTCATCAATTCTTTTTCTTTTTTTAATTAATTGATTTATTTTTGGCTGCATTGGGTCTTCATTGCCGCACACACGCTTTCTCTAGTTGCGGTGAGCAGGGGCTACTCTTTGTTGTGGCGCGTGGGCTTCTCATTGAGGTGGTTTCTCTTGTTGCAGAGTGCAGGCTCTAGGTGCGTGGGCTTCAGTAGTCGTGGTGTGTGGGCTCAGCAGTTGTGGCTCACAGGCTCTAGAGAACAGGCTCAGTAGTTGTGGCACATGGGCTTAGTTGCTCTGCAGCCCGTGGGATCTTCCTGGACCAGGGATCAAACCCGTGTCCCCTGCATTGGCAGGTGGATTCTTTTTTTTTTTTTTTTAACATCTTTATTGGAATATAATTGCTTTACAATGGTGTGTTAGTTTCTGCTGTATAACAAAGTGAATCAGCTATATGTATACATATATCCCCATATCCCCTCCCTCTTGCATCTCACTACCACCCTCCCTATCCCACCCCTCTAGGTGGTCACAAAGCACAGAGCTGATCTCCCTGTGCTATGCAGCTGCTTCCCACTAGCTATCTGTTTTACATTTGGTAGTGTATATATGTCCATGCCACTCTCTCACTTCATCCCATGTTACATTTCCCCCTCCCCGTGTCCTCAAGTCCATTCTCTATGCCTGTGTCTTTATTCCTGTACTGCCCCTAGGTTCTTCATATCTTTTTTTTTTTTTAGATTCCATATATATGTGTTAGCATACAGTATTTGTTTTTCTCTTTCTGACTTACTTCACTCTGTATGACAGTCTCTAGGTCCATCCACCTCACTACAAATAACTCAGTTTAGTTTCTTTTTATGGCTGAGTAATATTCCATTGTATATATGTGCCACATCTTCTTTATCTATTCTTCTGTCAGTGGACACTTAGGTTGCCTCCATCTCCGGGCTATTGTAAATAGTGCTGCAATGAACATTGTGGTACATGACTCTTTTTGAATTATGGTTTTCTCAGGGTATATGCCCAGTAGTGGGATTGCTGGGTCATATGGTAGTTGTATTTGTAGTTTTTTAAGGAACCTCCATACTGTTTTCCACAGTGGCTGTTTCAATTTACATTCCCACCAATAGTGCAAGAGAGTTCCCTTTTCTCCACATCCTCTCCAGGGTGGAGAAAATTTACTGTTTGTAGATTTTTTACTGAAAATTTACTGTTTCTCCACCCCTCTCCAGGGTGGAGAAAATTTACTGTTCGTAGATTTTTTCATGATGGACATTCTGACGGGTATGAGGTGATACCTCATTGTAGTTTTGATTTGCATTTCTCTAATGATTAGTGACATTGAGCATCCTTTCTCATGTGTTTGTTGGCCATCTGTATATCTTCTTTGGAAAAATGTCTATTTAGGTCTTCTGCCCATTTTTGGATTGCGTTGTTTTTTTGATATTGAGCTGTCAGGTGGATTCGTAACCACTGTGTCACCAGAGAAGTCCCTCATCAATTCTTTTTTTTTTAATCAGTTAATTTTTTTAATTAATTAATTAATTTCGGCTGTGTTGGGTATTCGTTGCTGCACGCCAGCTTTCTTTCGTTGTGGCGAGCGGAGGCTACCCTTCTTGCGGTGCGTGGGCTTCTCATCATGGTGGCTTCTCCTGTTGCTGAGCACAGGCTCTAGATGCACAGGCTTCAGTAGTTGCAGCATGTGGGCTCAGTAGCTGTGGCTCACGGGCTGTAGAGAGCAGGCTCAGTAGTTGTGGCACACAGGCTTAGTTGCTCCGCGGTATGTGGGATATATTCCATAACGAGGCATCGAACCCGTGTCCCCTGCATTGGCAGGAGGATTCTTAACCACTGTGCCACCAGGGAAGCCCCATCAATTCTTAGAGCTATCAAATAATTGGTAAAATTCAACCCTTTGGTATAGCTTCTCTACCCTCTTACATGACCCATACCTGCATTTCAAAAGTAATTTACTAGTGCAACAGAGCAAAAACAGAACACATGTATCTTATCTGTGCATTCTGCCAATGCTGTGGACTGTATAGCTGTTTATAAAACACATACCCTAGTATTTTAAATACATGTTGGTATATTTTTAAGTTATTATATGTATTACAATGTGCAATTTGTCAGGAGTATGCCAACAGAATTTTTCTTAAAATCTATGCAGTTGAGGCAAAGAGGAGAGACATTAATGCAAACTATCATGGGAGCTGTACCTATCCATTAATACACAGTCCACCAGAATTTTCAAACATCAAGGAACTAAAAAGAAGTAAAGAGAAATGGGAGATCACGAAAGGGTAATATGCCTAGAAACATGATCTTGTTTCTAAGATGGGCAAAACTCCTTTTGAAGTCAAAAACAATTTTACTTACCTACAAAACAAAGGACTTAGTTCCTAAGGAATATTATATGAAATGATGTTAGCTTAAATTAGCTCTCAGTAAGTAGAAAGTAAATATGTCTATAATTGGCTTTGTCATATAAAAAAATCACACCAACTCAGACCTTAGAGCTCTGTAGATTATATTTTCCTGTAAAGCAAATTTCTGAGCCTCTGGGCCTGCTTTAACCCCATTGGGATGGTTTCAATATTCCCAGTGAAAGTTTTACTGAGAAGTGATGGATGATTGTAAGTAAAATATTGAAGTTTACCTAATACTTTCCAAAAATGAATTCAAAGATGGAACATACTCAAAATTCTTCTTGTTGCTTTTAAATTATTTTTTTGGTCATTATGTGGGAACAAACTTGAAATGTTCAAGGAAGTAGCTTAGCTCTATCTTATTTGACCAAAAATCAATGTTACATATTAGAAACTGCCTATTGAACTCTTGGCTCTTTTTCTTTTTTATAAGTTGGATGTGGTTAGGAGAATTATATCTCTGACATAACTGAATTTAAAAATCCAACTTGACTTATTAATAGTGATCTTGGAAGTTTGTGATATTATAAATTGGAACTTTGCTAAGACAATTTTTTTTATTGAAGTATAGATGATTAAGAATGTTGTGTTAATTTCTGCTGTACAGCAAAGTGATTCAGTTATATATATATATATATACACACACACATACATATGTTCTTATTTTTTCATTTTTTTAAATTTTATTTTATTTTTGGCTGTGTTGGGGCTTGCTGTGCGTGGGCTTTTCTCTAGTTATGTTGAGTGGGGGCTACTCTTTGTTGTGGTGGCTTTTCTTGTTGTGGAGCACGGGCTCTAGGCATGTGGGCTTCAGTAGTTGTGGCGTGCAGGCTCAGTAGTTGTGGTGCACAGGCTTAGTTACTCCGCGGCATGTGGGATCTTCCCGGACCAGGGCTCGAACCCATGTCCCCTGCATTGGCAGGTGGATTCTTAACCAATGAGTCACCAGGGAAGCCCCATACATTCTTTTTTATATTCTTTTCCATTATGGTTTGTCACAGGATATTGAATATAGTTCCCTGTACTATACAGTAGGACCTTGATGTTTATCCATCCTATATATACTAATTTGCATCGGCTAAGCCCAAACTCTTAATCCATCCCTCTCCCTCCCGCCTCAGCAACCAAGTCTGTTCTCTATGGCTAAGACACAAATTTGAATTCCATGAACTTCCAGTCACCTAGCTAATATACGAGCCTAGTTCACCCCATGCAGAATCCCTATCTCAGGTCAACATTTTTGTCCTCTGTAATTGTTATTATGTTCTATATAATTGTAATTATACAATTATAACTAATTAATTGTAATTAATCTAAATCTAACATTTATTTAGCAATTACTATGTATCAAGTACTGTGATAAAACTTCCTATCACCTAGATATCTTCTCTGTTCATTAACTGCTCTCTTTCTCTGAGATCTAACTTCTACCTATAGAGACAAACCCCAAGACCACATTTATACCACACACCACTGACCATCCAGAGCAGGTATGCATACCTTATCCAAACTCAGCCAATCAAAAATCTTTGCAAGAAATTTAGAAATTTGGAAATGGCTTTAATCTTGCATGTAGAACTGTGAGGCAGCACTGTGTGTGGAAAAGCCAAGATAGCTCATCTGCCGACAGAAGAATGAAGCTAATGGGCTGATTACAGGTATAAAAAGACCACGTGGCCACAGAGTTCAAGATATACAGAGAGACAGACATGGAGAGAAACAGAGTGGCTGCCTGATGGCTCTCGCAGTCTGGATTCCATCACACATGACTGTACTTCCTGACTTGTATTTTGTGAAATACCTCTGTTAAAACTTAAGAAAAATTTCACATTTTTCCTATGCTGGTTTGAAGTAAATGTCTTTGATTCACAGACACAAGAGCCCGATTCCCCTAGCAGGAGGTTACATGGCCCCAACTGCAGAGGCCAGAAAGCCTGAGTGTCAGGGCACCATGATATTTATGCACCCAACATAGGAGCACCTCAATACATAAGGCAACTGCTAACAGCTGTAAAAGAGGAAATCGACAGTAACACAATAACAGTGGGGGATTTTAACACCTCACTTACACCAATGGACAGATCACCCAAAATGAAAATAAATAAGGAAACAGAAGCTTTAAATGACACAATAGACCAGATAGATTTAACTGATATTTATAGGACATTCCATCCAAAGACAGCAGATTACACTTTCTTCTCAAGTGCACATGGAACATTCTCCAGGATACATCACATCTTGGGTAACAAATCAAGCCTCAGTAAATTTAAGAAAATTGAAATCATATCAAGCATCTTTTCTGACCACAACGCTATGAGATTAGATATGAATTACAGGGAAAAATACGTAAAAAACACAAACACATGGAGGCTAAATAATATGTTACTAAGTAACCAAGAGTTCACTGAAGAAATCAGAAAATACCTAGAGACAAATGACAATGAAAACACGATGATCCAAAGCCCATGGGATACAGCAAAAGCAGTTCTAAGAGTGAAGTTTAGAGCTATACAAGCCTACCTCAAGAAACAAGAAAAATCTCAAGTAAACAATCTAATGTTACACCTAAAGGAACTAGAGAAAGAAGAACAAAAAAACCCAAAGTTAGCAGAAAGAAAGAATTCATAAAGATCAGAGCAGAAATAAATGAAATAGAAACAAAGAAAACAACTGCAAAGATCAATAAAACTAAAAGCAGGTTCTTTGAGAAGATAAACAAAATTCATAAACAATTAGCCAGACTCATCAAGAAAAAGAGGGAAAGGACTCAAATCAGTAACATTAGAAATGAAAAAGGAGAACTTACAACAGGCACTGCAGAAATACAAAGCATCCTAAGAGACTACTACAAGCAACTCTATGCCAATAAAATGGACAACCTGGAAGAAATGGACGAATTCTTAGAAAGGTATAACCTTCCAAGACTGAACCAGGAAGAAACAGAAAATATGAACAGATCACAATCTACAGATTCAATGTAATCCCTATCAAATTACCAATGGCATTTTTTAACGGAACTAGAACAAATCATTTTAAAATTTGTATGGAGATAAAAAAGACCCCAAATAGCCAAAGCAGTCTTGAGGAGAAAAATACAGAGCTGGAGGAATCAGACTCCCTGACTTCACACTATACAACAAAGCTACAGTAATCAAGACAATATGGTACTGGCACTAAAACAGAAACATAGATCAATGGAACAAGATAGAAAGCCCAGAGATAAACCCATGCACCTATGGTCAACTAATCTATGACAAAGGAGGCAAGGATATACAATGGAGAAAAGACAGTCTCTTCAATAAGTGGTGCTGGGAAAACTGGACAGCTACATGTAAAAGAATGAAATTAGAACACTCCCTAACACCATACACAAAATTAAACTCAAAATGGATTAGAGACCTAAATGTAAGACCAGACACTATAAAACTCTTAGGAGAAAGCACAGGAAGAACACTCTTTGACATAAATCACAGCAAGATGTTTTTTTGATCCACCTCCTAGAGTAATGGAAATAAAAACAAAAATAAACAAATGGGACCTAATGAAACTTCAAAGCTTTTGCACAGCAAAGGAAGCCATAAACAAGACGAAAAGACAACCCTCAGAATGGGAGAAAATATTTGCAAACAAATCAATGGACAAAGGATTAATCTCCAAAATATATAAACAGCTCATGCAGCTCAATATCAAAGAAACAAACAGCCCAATCCAAAAATGGGCAGAAGACCTAAATAGATATTTCTCCAAAGAAGACATACAAATGGCCAAGAGGCACATGAAAAGCTGCTCAACATCACTAATTATTAGAGAAATGCAAATCAAAACTACAATGAGGTATCATCTCACACCAGTTAGAATGAGCATCATCAGAAAATCTACAAACAACAAATGCTGGAGAGGGTGTGGAGAAAAGGGAACCCTCTTGCACTGTTGGTGGGAATGTAAATTGATGCAGCCACTATGGAGAACAGTATGGAGGTTCCTTAAAAAACTAAAAATAGAATTACCATATGACCCAGCAATCCCACTACTGGGCATATACCCAGAGAAAACCATAGTTCAAAAAGACACATGCACCCCAATGTTCATTGCACATTCCACATTTTTCGTATGCTGGTTTGAAGTAAATTTCTTTGATTCACAGACCCAAGAGCCCGATTCTCCAAGCAGGAGGTTACATCGCCCCAACTGCAGCGGCCAGAAAGCCTGAGTGTCAGGACACTATGTCAATGCACACAGATGTCTGTAAAGAAGGTTTCAACGTTTTTTTTCAAGTTCTGAGTCACAACTAATATTCATCACAGAGCAGAGAATGAGTAGAGGGAGTCCTTGTTGAACCTTCAGTGCTTAACACAGAATAATTTGTTAATTTAATTGATAAGTGTTGTCATTTAGTCAATGAGTTTCAGAGCCTGAAGGGACTTTCCTATGATTTCCCTAGCAGATGGCCACCCAGCCGCTACTTGACTCAGCTCACCCCCTCATGAGACATTGCATTCTCTCCCTGAGGAGCTTTGGGGCACTTTGACAGAACAAAAGTCTTACTTGCTGCAACATTAGCCCACTAAAGTCTAACTCTTTGGCAAACCAGTCTCTCTCTGCCCAAGGACAACTCTTCATGTGTGTGAATACAACTTAGTCGTCTGGGTGCCAGACTATATATTCCTTCAAACATTCTGTGTGCCATGGATCCAAGACCCCTTAGTACTCTGAGACAAGCTCTAACGTCATCTCCTCCACAGTGTGCTCAGAACCGAAGTGAGGTTCTGGTGTGCTCTGAGAGGATCTGGAATATCATATACAGTTAGGCACATTTTAAGAGAGACCATTATTTACAATAACCTGAATTCCAGACATATCTGCAGCTTTTGAGTGCCTTAACCATTTTTTTTTTGATGTACTGATTTTATTTTAGTTATGTGTTTATTTTTATTGTGGTAAAATAAGTGACATGAGATCTACTCTTAACAAAAATTTCAGTGTACAGTACAGTATATTAACTATAAGCTCAGTGTTGTACAGCAGACGTCTAGAACTTTTTCATCTTATGACTGAAACTCTAAACCCATTGAACAGCAACTTCCCATTTCTTCCTTCTCCCAGCCCTTACAACCACCATTCTATTTTCTGTTTCTCGAGTTCAACTATTTTAGATACCTTATATAAGTGGAATCATGTGGTATTTATATTAATGGAAATTATATGTAATTACACAAGAAAGGAAATTCTGTCATGTGCTACGACATGGATGAAGCTTGAGGATATTACGCTAAGTGAAATGAGCCAATCATAGAAGGACACCCAGGACAAAATTGTTTCATTGGTGAATCCTATCCAACAATTATAGAAGAAATAAATATAATCTTTCTCAAACTCCTCAAAAAAAAATCAAAGAGGAGGAAACACTCTCAAACTCATTTTATGAGGCTGACATTACCTTGATACCAAAGCCAGATAACGACACTGCAAGAAAAGAAAACTATAGGCCAATATTTCTGATCAATTAGATGCAAAAATTCTCAACAGGATACTAGCAAACCCAACTCAACAGCACATTAAAATTATCATACACTGTGATCAAGTGGGATTCACCCCGGGATACAAGGAGGGTTCAACATGTGCAGCTCAATCAGTGTGATGCATCACTTAATAAAATGAAAGATAAAAATCACAATCATCTCAACAGATGCAGAAAAAAACATTTAACAAAATTAAATATCCATTTATGATAAAAACTCTCAAACTGGGTATACAAAGATCATACTTCAACATAATAAAGTCTATATATGACAAGCCTACATTACACCAGATGTTCTATGATCTATGTCTAGAACATTATACTCAATAGTGAAAGATTAAAAGCTTTTCCCTGAAGATCAGGAACAAAGCAAGGGTGCCCACTCTCACCACTCCTATTAAGAATAGTGCTGGAAGTTCCAGCCAGAGCAATCAAGCAAGGAAAAAATAAATAAATAAAAGGCATCCAAACAATCAGGAAGAAGTAAAATGTTCTCTATTTACATATGAAATAATCTTATACAGAAAATCCTAAAGCCTCCACCAAAAACCTGTGAGAACTAATAAACCAATTTAGCAAAGTTGCAGGTTTCAAAATCGATATATAAAAATCAGTTGTGTTTCTATACATTAGCAATAAATTATCCAAAGAAGAAATAAAAAAGCAATTCCACTTACAATAGCATCAAAATAATAAAATACTTAGGGATAAATTTATCCAATGAGGTGAAAGATCTATACTGAGAATTATAAGACATTAATGAAAGAAACTGAAGAAGACACAAGTAAATGAAAAGATATTTGTGTTCATGGATTGGAAGTCTATGGCACCTCACCTTTTAAAGAGAAAAGTGTCAAGGGAGAGAGAGGCATGGACATATATACACTACCAAACGTAAGGTAGATAGCTAGTGGGAAGCAGCCGCATAGCAGAGGGAGATCAGCTTGGTGCTTTGTGACCTCCTGGAGGGATGGGATAGGGAAGGTGGGAGGGAGGGAGACGCAAGAGGGAAGAGATATGGGAACATATGTATATGTATAACTGATTCACTTTGTTATAAAGCAGAAACTAACACACCATTGTAAAGCAATTATACTCCAGTAAAGATGTAAAAAAAAAAAAAAAGAAAGAAAAGTGTCAAAGAATTTGTGGCCACGTTATTAAACTGCCACAATTGGCCCAGTGGCCATTAGTATTTACATTCCTCCCACATACAAAACATACTCTCTGTCAAGAACTCACAAAAGTCCCATGATTCTACAATATTAAGTTCAGGATTGAGGTCTAGGATCTTGTTATCTAAATCAGGTCCAGATGTGGATGAGACACCTGGGGTCCTCAGATATGATTTTTCCTGGTTTAAAAACCTGTGAACTGGGGCTTCCCTGGTGGCGCAGTGGTTAAGAATCTGCCTGCCAACGCAGGGGACATGGATTCAAGCCCCGGTCCAGGAAGATCCCACATGCCGCGGAGCAACTAAGCCTGTGTGCCACAACTACTGGGTCTGTGCTCTAGAGCCTGAGAGCCACAACTACTGAAGCCTGTGAGCCTAGAGCCTGTGCTCCGCAACAAAGAGAAGCCACCACAATGAGAAGCCTGTGCATCGCAACGAACAGTAACCCCCACTTGCTGCAACTAGAGAAAGTCCGTGCACAGCAATGAAGACCCAACGCAGCCAAAAATAAATTAATTAATTAAAAAAAAAAAACCTGTGAACTAAAGGAACAAGTTATCTGCCCCCTATACAGCAAACATACAAAGGCAGGACACGTCTAGAATTACTGTGATACTCTTGATCAAAAAGAGGGGAACCAAAAAAAAAGAAAAAGAGGGGAACCAATAAATAGACAAGTGTATATTGTACAGCACAGGGAAACATAGCCATTATTTTGTAATAACTTTAAATGGAGTATAATCTTTAAAAATATTGAATCACTATGTTGTACGCCTGAAACTAATATGATGTTATAAGTCAACCACATGTCAATTTAAAAAAGGGGGGTGGTGGGGAGAACCAGAGGCACACAGCAGTCACTGGCCCATAGCAATTCTGAAACCAGTCAAGCCCATGTTGCCAGTTCCTTGATCAGGGTCCTCTTGGAAGTGGATCATCATGATTCTAGCTTCCACACTCTGGGTTCATGGTTTCACTTTCTGTGTCATCCTTCTTTTCCCAAAATAAATCACCCAATTTTGCATCTGTTAAGTATTCTCAATTTGCTTCCTGCCCATAGAAGTTCATGGGTTCAAAGCCCTCCTTTCATTTTATATTATTTCTGTCCCTTTTATTCCAAGCACATATAATTTCTTTAAAAATTATGTTTCCTGTTTATCCATTTATATTTCATTAGACATACCTAGAAATCTCTGCTAGGAAGCCTTTCTCTACTTTGGGCCTCCTCTGAGCCTGCTGTGGAACAATGCCTTTAAGGTTCTTAGGTTTGTCTATCATTACATTCAGCTGTTCTTCTTAGAAAGCCTATGTTTAATGGAGCATGTCTGTAAGGCACACCTTTAAGATCCCTAGAATATTTGGGGTTTTTTTGGGAAAGAGTCTGTGAGGCCCCACCTTAAATTTTTGTGAGTTTTAAACACAGGTTTATAAATCACACCCTGAGTACTGTCTTTTCCCCATGTTCCCATTTTCCTGACAGCAGCTAGGATCTGATCTTTCTCCTGAGGTCCTTTCTTACTTTGAGAACACTCTACTTACTAGCTGGGAAAACTCACTTATGTCTTTTTCATTTTTTTCCAAACTCTACTCTTTAGTGTATCCTTCTTTTATCACATTTTTAAACAGGCAGATAGATGAAGCCAGGAGATACCTTTGATATTCTGCACAGAACGCTCTTCAGCTAGATCACTGAGTTCATTAGGTGTATTTTCCATTTTCCACATTACCACAGGTGACAGTGTTACCAAACTTTCCACTAAGAGTAACAAGGATCCTCTTTCCTTCAACTTCCCAAAACATCTCTCTCAATTTCCTTCAATATTTCCCCTCAGTCCCTCAATGTCCATCAAGCTTCCATCTGCTCCCTGGCCCCAAAACCAATATAACATTTTTAGGTTTTATTATGATAGTCCCCCCTTTTCAGGTACCAAGCTACCTGCCAGTTACTATTACTGAATAACAAAAAACCCTAGAACTTAGCGGCATTTTATTGTGCTCATGGATTCTGTAAGTGATGAATTCATACAGAGCATGGTGAGGATGGATTGTCTCTGTTTCATGATGTCTGGGACCTCAGGCTGCGGAGATGTAAATAGCTGGAGCTGATTCAAAGGACTGGGGACCAGAGTTCTATGGAGACATCTTTACTCGTGTCTGGAGGCTTTCTGCAGGTGGCAGGAAGGCTGGACTCAACCAGAAGTGTCAGCTAGAAAACTTACAGGGAGCTTCTGAAGCATGATGCCCTTCAGGTAGCTGAACTTCTTACATGTGGCTTAGGGCTCCAAGAGCAAGTTTGCCAGCAAACAAGTTTCAGGTTTTCATAGATCATTTAATGTCGCTGCTGAACTATATCGTTGAAATCTTCAAAACCTACACAAATTCAATGGGAGGGGTATATACTTCACCTCTTAATGGGAGGAGATTCAAAGAATGTGAGGCCCATATTGTAAAAGCTTTCTAAACAACCACAAGCTTATTTTATGTTATCATGTTTACCATAGTTCAGAAATTGAAGTCTTCTTAAGTTTCTTTATTTGACTAGCACATACTCTTATTTTTCAACACAATTTACTAAAATCGTATCCAACTACTTATGAATGGAATAAGAAGTCGTGAATTGGAATTTCAGATAAACAATAAGTATCATCATGTAGCTGGAGGAAACAGTTCAAATAACTTTAAGGAGCTGCTGAAATTAGATCTTGACTCAATATTAACCTCAATAAAAATGATATACAACTTGGGGAACAATTGTATTTAATCTTATGAAGTAAGATCAATGCAATTAAAATGAATTTTCTCTTTAGACTGCCATATGACTGTGCTGTCTCTTATTTCATTTGCCTTTGTTTGGGGTAACAGAAAAACAAAACTCTCAGAGAAAATACTATAATTTGGAGCAGGTAATTTTAGTTGCCAGGACCAACATTTTTTATTTTATTTTATTTTTTTTACTAAGAATCAGTATGCAAATACAAAGCTTAGAATATTCTAATTATGAATAACTCACAAAGATGAAATAGTTCTTAGAACTTCATCCTCTTAAATTATGAGTAAGATGGTTTTTGTAGGGAAAAAGTTACTATGTTTTCCCTACTCCCTAAAATTCCCTACAAGAATTTTAAATTCAACCATAATATGTGTATGTTTTCACTCCCTTTCATATATATTCCATACTTATATCGAAAAATTATATCAGGGAAAAGAATTTTAGTTTCTCTGTATGAATATTAGAAAATAAGACGTTCTTAGATACTCATTGGAAATCTATTTCCAAACTGATTATCTGGGGACTACTTATATTTAAAAGGGAAGAAAAATGGTGATTTGGTGCTTTAAAAACCATAGATAAATTTTCAAAATCACTTTTACTGAATTCCAGTTAACGAATTCAATAGTAAAATTCTTAAATGACCAAAGCTGTTTTTGAACCTTTAAACTGGTCTCCAAACTTAGAAAAATATGATATATGAAATTGGAAATGAATTATGTAATCCATTTTATTTTGGACTTGTTCAGTCAGAGGCAAACAATTTTGGATTAAGGAATCACAAGCACAAAAATTGGCAAAACCTTACCGTGTATTTTGTGAAATTTATTTTTAACAGATTATAAAATCTCATGGAGGCATACAGTTCTAGTGGCTGTTTCTGTGAAATATGTAAGGCAGGAAAACTTTCCCTTCTTCCCTTTGTAGGGGAGCAAAATTTGCCACCCCAAAATATGTTTCTTTGACATATTAATTTTTTTAAGCTGGTTATTTTCTAAGAAACAACAGACATGGGAAAAACTGATAACCAGGTAGGAGTTACCATTTTGTAAGAAACACTTATAAGAGAAATCTCCATTTGTAAGGGTATCTCCCTCCCTGTTCCTGGAAGAGGAGGATAACTGAACCTCCAGGAACTTAACAATGGAGAAGGCCAGGACTTACACCTGAATAACAAACTTACCCTCATTTACTGTGCTTTTCCTGGTAACCTCCCTAACTGACTCCCCATTCTCAACATGCTCTTTTGTCTGTAGCTGAGGATGGTATTTAATGTGAGGGTTTCAGCCATTTTAGTGAGTTACTCAGTTTTCCTGAGTCTCTCCCATGTATACATGTCATTAAACTTCAGTTTGGTTTTCTCCTGTTAATCTGTCTCATGTCAATTTAATTCATAGACCAGCCAGAAGAACCTAGAAGTGTAGAGGATAATTTCTCCCTTTCTGACACGTTCTAGGTTATTTGGCTGGCCTAATAATTAATTTGACATAATACAGATTGAAGGAGAAAAAAAAATCTTTGTAAATGCTGAAGTCCCATAAAAATATCAGACTCAAAGGCAGTCAGGCAGTTGATGCTTATGTGCCATCCTGAGCTAAAAAGTGGAAGAGGGCTCTGGGGCTTCAAAGGGAAAGAAGACAAATCAGAGGCAGATGACAAGAGCACATGTTTGGGAAACAAATGTATGCCCAGCCATGCCGATGAGTCTTTCTGATATAAAAAGTTATCTTTGGTACTAGCTCTCTCCTGGTACAGGCCCTCTGTCTAAATTCTTTTAGGCAGTTAAGAGAGAGGCAAAGAGGCGTTTCCTGAGTCTGCTTGGTCTTAATTGCCTTTAGCTCAAAGGAGTCCATGTGCCAAAGTGGTACATTTTGGAGTGGGGTATGCTGCTCCCTCTCAGGTACCTGTATTAGTTTATGCTATATCACCTTAGATAGGTAGATACTATTGGGTTACGTGAAGAGAAGTAATGAGGTTTGCTAGCACCTTCACAAAACTGAATTTAAATTTCATACTTGGGTAGCCCAAGAAGTAATATGAAACCAAAAAGACAACTGCTACATTATAAATAAGGGGAGAAAATTGAAAGCATGTAAATGCTAACTGGGAAATGACCAAGCACATATGTATTTCCAGAAAAGATTACAGTAAGCATAGCAAATGCATAGTACCCATGCTGCCACTCCCTGCTCCAGAGCCTGTGGGAGACATCTCTAATTAATCATCCTTTCCTGAGAAACCCTGAAACAGTCTCCCAATGCAGAGCCCTAGGTAGTTTCTGCCTGTTGTTTGGCATTGACATTCAGATGAAACCTATCTGTCATCTCTGAATGAAATGGTCATAGTGATCCCAAACTGAAAATGAGTCATGGGCATACTGATTTGATTTTATCACTTGGAATATAGCAAGTAGGAACCTCGAGGCAGGGCTACCGTGATCCTCAGCCATGACTTGACTACTGAAAAAACTCCAGCTCATTCTCAGAGGCAGCACTGAGTAGGGGTGAACAAATGGGCCAGTTAGATCCTAGCTCTGTATTGATCAGCTGAATTTTCACATCATCTGTGAAGTAGGGATCATGATACCTATTTCTCAAGTTTGTTATGGGGATTAATAGAGATAGACCATGTAAATTACCTTAAAATAGGTGCTTGCTAAATGTCAGTTCCAAATTCTAACCACACGATTTTTAAAGGGACATGGAGAGGGGCCCAGAGCAACACATCTCAAGTGGTTAAAAGGGATGGTAAGTAAAATAAGGAAGACGTTAAAGTAATCAGAATTGTTTGTGGCACATAAGTGAAAAATATCTGTACTACTTGACACAGATAGTAACAAGGTTTTTAACTATTTTGATACTGAAAGCTCCAGCAATGTCATCCAAAGTATGGTACATGTATCAGCAGTGGTCCACCACTGATGGCAATGAAAAAATTAATCAATGGTCGATCTAAAGAAAAAATGGGAATTTTTATTCGAACCAAACTGAGGATTATAACCTGGGAGAGAGTCTCTCAGAGAGTTCTGAGAACTGGTACAAAAAAGGTAAAGGGGGAGGTCAGTATCTATGCGATTTTCACAAAGGCGTACATGCAATCTCAGGAGAAGATTGAAGCTGCCACTAGGAACAGATAGCTTAAAGGTTTAGTGCTTTCTAAGATTCAAGAATCCAGGTTCATAACAAGTAGCTCCTGAAAATATCTAACTATCCGAAGCCCTGTTCTGCCAGTTTTCCTAGAGCACAGAGTGCTTCATCCTGATCTTTGCCCTGAATTCCTTTCAGTGTGTATTGTAAGTCAACGATTGTAGTGGCTAATGGCTCGATTCTTGTAGAACTGAATGGTGGGCAACATTATTCCACAATCCCTTCCCTTTCTATCTTAATTTCAACCAAATTTGGGAAGCATCTCGTGACCAATTTGTCCCATGGTGCTGGGAATGCTCGTTCCCAGGTCAGGCAAGGATTTCATTGATGGGCCACTCAATGTGCTATTACTGGACTAGGTCCTGTTAACAGTAGCCAAAAGCCTCTCAATCACCTGTCTTACTAGTCTTTTATGGTCCAGGAAATGGTTTCCCTCTAGTTGCTTCTTCCTATTTCTAAAGTTACACTATTACAATCATTGATCTTATAGAACTATATATTTGGTCAATTGTTTCAAGTCACCTAATCATTAATTTTATCTGAGACTCAGCCACACATTTGGTAATGCAAGAAACAATCTTGTAAAATAGGCAGAATGCCAGTAATATAGGTACTAACCTGAATAGGTCATAATTAAGTATTTAAGCTAAGAACTTCCATTAGGCAAGGCCCAGCACCTCCTCAGGTCATCTGACCAGTCTGTTCCGCACCAGTTGCTGTCTTTAAGGGCAATGATATATTGGCATTTTACATAAAGTTTACCAAAGATGTCTGCATATTTAAGGTGAGTGCTGGGTCATTGTAACCCCTCACAGAATTTAGAAAGGAATATTATCATCTAAGGAGTTACATGGCTGGCACCAGAAGGAGAAAAACTGATCTTCATGGTTGAGCAGGTATTTCTGCCATTGAGGAGGTCTGGTTAACACATTATGCAGATATACAGGCACACTAGAGGGGAGGGAGAGAACAGGCAGGGGAAAACTTTGTTTAAATTTTTCTTGCCTTGCCTTAAAATGGTGACTTGTAAGCTACCTGGCTTTAGGTAGGATCTGGAAGGTAATTTTAAACACAGCCTTTTAGCTCATGCAAAGCAGAGAATCCTCTAGAGGTAACCAGGATCCTAGGGAGGGGCCCCTTTGGAATTTTTCTGCTCCATCAGGGTGGAGATTTCCTGGCAGGCTAGAAATCTAGGATATGTTATATAGTTTGGGGGTGACTTTTGGGTCATGACAAGCAATACTGGTTACTGTTTAAGGTAGTCACATCAAGTTTGCCTTTTGTGTGCACTGAGAAAATGAGAAAATAAGACACGAGCCACATAAAAATATAAATGGGACGTAAAATTGGCAGGAATTTTAGAAGTATCCTCTGCGGTAATGACTAAAATTTGGCCAAGAGTGAACTAAAATGTGAAAGAGAAAAAAGAGGAAGGCAAAAGAGAAAAGAATGTAGGGAGGGAGACTCTCATTTAGGTAGCCCAAGGTTTCCTTCTCGGGGCCCTGTTTTTGACATTGCAATGCCTGCCCCTCAGCTCTAATCTGGAGCTGAGGCCGGAAAGAAACTGAGGATGAGTCTAAGAATTCAGCATGGTCACTTTAAACGATTACCAGATCATATAATTCAATTGCTTTCTCTCTTTAATTAAGAGACAATTCATGCTTTGCAATTTAGTCTCTTTTGACATTTAATTAGGGCTTCTCATCTGTAAAGGGTGAGAGCTATCAATCAAATCAGAACAGCAGCAATGCTCATTCCCACATAAACAGCACAAAGGTGGTTATTGCCATAGCCCGTCCACTTTAACCCTATGATCATTAATCAGGCAGATTTTTTTCCAGCAAACATTTATGAAGTACTTTCTCACCACATACCACATTACCTTGGAGTCTAATAGGGTTTTATCTGTTTTAAGGTAAGTAAATGGGAGACTTATAACACAATATGCCCAAACTAGTGTGGTAAGTACTCTGATGTAGGTAAACAACATGCTATGAGCTGTGGAGGGGATTGAGGAAGGCTTCCAGAAAGGAGGGGATAGCTCTGTTTAGTCTTGAGGGATGATTTGGGACTAGCTGGAAAGATGAAGTGGGCAAGGAGTTCTGCCCAGTTGGTGTAGCTTGTGTAAATGCAGAGAGACCCAGGAGAACGTGGTGCTAATTGTAAGATGTGAATAGACCATGGGGCTGAGCACAGGGTTAGATGGAAGAGCAGCAGAAGAGGAGGCTAGACTTGGACCATGAAGGGCCTTCTGTGAAAGGCTAAAGAGTTTGGACTTGTGAAAGAAAATGCATCCAACAGTTAAGGAAATGATTTTATTCAGGCAATTTCAATAGAGAGAATATTCATTAATGAGGACGGTCTCAGAGAGGGAGAAAACAAGGTTTTATAAAATAGGCAAGTCCCTGAGGAAGGGTGGAGGTGGGTCTTATCTGGGACCATACGAGGCCATGTTAGTCCTTCAGTGAGTCTTTTTCAGAACACAGAAGGATCACAAGGATAGGAGGGTGGTTTCTCTACCACTGCTGCCTTGGGTAGCATGGAACCCAGACAGAGTTCAGGACTGTCAGATTTGAGCCTGGTTGTACTACAGAGGATATTCAAGGTACTCAAGGTTTGTAAGCAGGAGTGAGACCTAATCAGGTGAGTGCTATAGAGCAACAGTACAAGCAACCCAGCTGCCATTACTTGCCCCCTCAGAAAAACTTGCCTTTGGCCGCTGTTCCTTACTTTTGAAACTGAGTCCCCCTAAAACTGAGCTCCCCTGCAAAGTTTAAGATTAACCTCTCTATCAAGAGAAGTAATGAAAATAGTTCAGCAATAAAACAATCCTAGTTCCTCCTCAAGGAATACAGCTAACAATCTGACTCATATCTTTGAGTTGTTCTGAGAAACTAAGATGCTGGTCCAGGTGGAAGATGGTGACTACATGCTGATCCCAGACTGGTTGGAACAAGAAGGTTGATTATTAAGATTCCTGAAACATCACTCTGTTACCTCACCACCAACAGATCAGAAGAAAGCCATGGACCTGGCAGCCCTCACCCCTAAGTTTGCCTTTAAAAATCCTTCCCAGAAAGCCATAGTGGATCTCAGGTCTTTTGAACATAAGCTGCCTGTTCTCCTTGTTTGGTGCCTGCAATAACGCTGTATTTTCCTTCACTACAGCCAGGTGTCAATAAATTGGCTTCACAGCAAGGCAGGAGAGCAGAACCAAGTTCAATTCAGCAACACTTTTGTCTTTGACATCATCTCTGGGTTCTCTGGATCCCACTCCAAGCAACATGTCTTAGTTTGATGACCAGGTGTCTCTAGTTCCCACCTCTTTCCCTGAGACTTGCACACACCTGAAACCTCAGTGCCTAACAAAATCACCACCATATTTTGGCCTGTTCTCTTAGAGAACTTTATCTTTTCACTCCCCTCCATCTCACACCTGGCCATAGCTTCTAATCCATTCCAGGAATGTCTTGGATCAATAGCCCTTCCTGGATAAAGAAAGTTATTGGCAAATCCTGCATTGCTGCAGCAACCCAGCTGCTCTCCCAACAGTTGGGGGCATTGTCCCACAGCCTGGGCAAGGGCTGGTTCTTGGGATCTAGACTCCAGCTCCTGTAGGTTGGGGTGTAAGCAGAAGTGGCTTTGGACCCAAGAGAAAGCACCATTTGAATTGGGTTGCTAAACTCCCAGCCATTCAAGCCCTGAGCCACACAGTAACTGGGGTTTGCAAACCTTGGTTTCTATGAATTGGCTTGAATAATGAGTCTACTTAATCCATTAGCCCTGAAATGAGAATCAACAGATAAGATTAACATTGAACCATAAAATGGCCTGGGGGGTGGGGAGACCACTACAAGTTACATGGTTATGAAATTGTGTTATCAGACAAACAAGTTCAGCTCAGATGTTCTGCTTCAAAAAAACCCAAAACTAATAAAATGCAAGTCACTTCTGATGTTGCTGAAGTTTCCCAAGAAATAATCCAACAAACACAATATGCAGCTCTGACAGACATCCAAAAGATACCTGGAGAAAGAAAGACCTCAAAGTAAATCCAGTTACGATCTTGGTGGCTGGGGTATGTTTTCTGGTTCAAATTCATAGAAAACTAAAGATCCTTATGCACAAGCACGTTTTTAGGAGACAGATATCATATAAACAGCAGATCTTAATCTCTGTAACAAATGGTTTTAATGTAGGTGGTTAGGTTTGTACTAATACTTGAATTTAAACAAAATTAAACTGAGCCATGAGACAATACTTTGGATTTATAGACCATTATTCTTAGGATAACTCCCTTTATTCCTGGGTGCTTATAACATCCATGCACTTCTGTCTGATATAATTTTCAAAGTAAAGCATAAGGTTTACCAATTAAACCCTCTTCCTCTCCTAGTAAGATTTACTAACATTTTCCCTCACGGTAATCTTTTGCAATTACATAGTAATTTCTATATAAGGTCCTCCAAGTGTTTTGCAAACATTAATCAAGCTTTGCAGTACCCCAGCAAGGAAGAAGACCAGCATCATACCCAGGAGTCCTCCTCCTGCAGAGAGGGTGGTTGGAATGACATTTGTTCCTGTCACTCAGAATCAGCACATGGAGCTCTAACCTGTGGGAGGAGAGGATGTGCTGATTCTGCCAGAATTACAAATGACACTATGATGCCTCTGCTGGCTCCAACGGGAAGATGGGGTGACTTTTCCTATTAAATCATTTCACTTTTATAAAGATTTATTTTTATCTAGGATTATAACTGATCTGATTTTTCATTAATGTTTTGAAATCAGCTGAAATTCAATGTTCTACCTATACCGTTCTATTCATAGATATTGTTTCAGTAGCACCATTTAAATTTTATGCAACCAACCATTTGATAATGAGAAATTACAGAGAGCATAGATAGAGAAGTATCTGCGTCTAGATACACATGGATCTCATCCCACCTTTGAAGGTACATATATAACCTTAGCTTAAGAACAACAGGCACTTAAACAATAAGGATCAACTGTATAGCACAGGGAACTATACTCAATATTTTGTAATAACCTATATGGGGAAAGAATCTGAAAAAGATTCTATACTTAAATTAAAAATTAAATATAAAAAAGAAGAAGAAGCAAAGCAAAGCAAAAAAACAACAAACAAACAAACACCAAAAAAAAACAGGCACATGGAGAAATGAAGAAAAGAAGGTACTAACTGGATACGTCGACGACCCTTCTCTAGCCATGAGATGTGAACTGGAGAGATCAAGATGCTTAAACAACTAGATCCTTAATTTGTTTAGCTAAGTTAAAATTTACATGGGAATTCTTTTTTAGCTTTCTTTCCAATGTTATTTTACCAATTATTACGGTGGTCACCCCTGGCCCAGGAATCTAGGCTGCCTGTTTCTCAGGAGACAGACAACACAGCTGGTCTAATCAAGCTACCAGCACAGTCTTGGCATCTAACCCTGGAGGAGCCTGCTTCACCTTCTCATCCCCAATCCAGGCTGGGGTCCTTGACTGCTGTTAAAGCCCCAGCAGTGGACACAGTCTGTTAAGTATGATGACTTCTTGGCTCTCAACCTTGACTGTACCTCATAACCTCTTGGGGAGCTCTGAAAATACTTCTGTAGCTACTCCCCACCAATTAAAACACAGGTCTCTAAGAATGAGGCTGGCTGTGGGCATTTTAAATGCCCCCAGGTGATTGATACCTGCAGCCCTGGTTAATGCCCCTTGGGGGGCAACTGTGGAGCTTCCCAGGAATCAGGTGAAGCTGCTAAGCTTCCCCTGCAGGATAATGACTATGTGACCAATTCTCAGAAAGGTCTGCTGTTAAAACCTTTTAAAGTCTTTGTGCTTGTCATGCTGCCTTTTACAATTTCCATCTTTCTCATGTTGTAAGTACCTGGCTGTTGGCTTGAAACATTGGCCAGTGGTAGGGAAGGACTGCCTGGGCTGAATCTGTTCTCACCTTTGAGGTCAAGGTATGTTCCTGCTGATGTGTAATCCTTGGGGCATTGCCTAGTGCCCATCTCAGGCTTTGTCGGCCACCCCCATGATGATATTCCAGGCTTGGGTGCCTAGAGCCCTTGTTGAGCCAAAGGAGTACTGCAGAGGGGAATGAACTTAGCTTTGAAGAGCAGAAGGCAGATACTGTGCTAATATATAGGTCAATGGGTCAAGGGATACACACTATAAATACAGTTTGCAGAAATATTGCAAAACAGGTTCAGCTGGGATGATCCCAAAAATGTTACCTAGATTAGCTTTTAGTGAAGTAAGACATTTTTTACTCCCATCCCCTACATAAATCTTTTGATAAGTCAGATTTTCTACATGAATTTTAATGGAGGAAGATGTACAATATTAGTTGTGAAAAAGAGGGGACATTTTGCTTCATAGCTGTTTGATACTCCTTTTGGTTTTAGGTGGTGCCACTGAAATGGCATTATGTATATGTTGAATTATAATAATTTTTTCTATTCTTTTTCAGTTTTCTTAATATTCAAAATTCTTTTAATTCTACCTTCTGATTTCCCAAGGTGGAAGACTCAGTTTGGTGTTACTAAGTCTGTAACACCTTTCTGGTACTGATAATATCTCTTTATAACAAAAAATTTAGGAAGCCATGGTAGCCAGCTGGAATTTAAGAACAGTTTTTATGTGTATTTATCTTTTCCTCATGACAAGCAATAACGTTATCCAGTTTACAGTAGTGATTTAGAGCTTCATAAAGTACATTTAAGCAAATGTGAGTTGATTTAAAGAGATAATAATAGAGTTAGCACACATACATAGCAAAAATTGTGAAGGGGATATATAACTTTAGCTGAAAAGTATCTCACCACCACCTTTTTTTAGAGGGGATCATGTCTTTAAAACAAATATCATTGCCAGCTTGATCCTAGGACAAATGTAAAAAGCATCAGGCCTAACTTTCAAAAAGCAATTAATACTTTAAATTTAAATGCACCTTAGATGTATCATGCACACCTATCCCTAACTTTGTTTTCAAGTAGAAGCCCTTAATAGTGTCATATTTGACCATGCAAAAATCCAACAAATACTGGCAAACTGAATTCAACAACAGATTAAAAGGATCATATACCATGATCAAGTGGGATTCCAAAGTTGCAAGGGTGATTCAACATCCACGAATCAATAAATGTGATATATCATGTTAATACTGTACAATGAAGGATAAAAGTAACATGATCCTCTCAATAGAGGCAGAAAAAGCATTTGACAAAATTCAACATCCACTGATGATAAAAAACTCTCAACAAACTGGGTATTGAGGAAACTTACCACAACACAGTAAAGGCCATATATAGTTAAGCCCACGGCTAACATCATACTCAATGCTAAAGTGCTGAAAGTTTTTCCTCTAAGGAACAAAATCAGGGTAACCACTCTCACAACTTTTATTCGACACAGTACTGGCAGTCCTAGCCAGAGCAATTAGGCAAGAAAAGAAAGTAAAAGGCATTCAAATGGCAAAGGAAAAAGTAAAATGTCTCTATCCCCCCCCTAAAAAACTGTCAGAACTAATAAATGAATTTAATAAAGCTGCAGGCTACCAAATCAATATAACATTATTCACATTTCTATATACCACCACCAAACTAACAGAAAGAGAAGCAAATAATTCCATTTACAATATCATCAAAAGCAGTACCTACAAATAAATTTAAGCAAGGAGGTAAAATATCTGTGTTCCTAAAACTATAAAACATTCATAAAAGAAATTGAATAACACAAATAAATGGAAAGATATTCTGTGCTGATAGATTGGAATAATTAATACTGCAAAAATGTCCATACTACTCAAAACCATCTACAGATTCAGTGGAATCCCTATCAAAATTTCAGTAGTATTTTTCACAGAAATAGACAAAACAATCCTAAAATTTGTATGGAACCACAAAAGAACCTGAATTGCCTAAGGGATCATGAGAATGAGGAACTAAAGCTGGAGGTATCACACAGAGAGATAAGAAAACAGAGTAAGCTCCTTGACATCAGCCTTGGCAATGATTTTTTGGATTTGACACCAAAAGCAAAGGCAACAGAAGCAAAATAACCAAGTAGGACTCTATCAGACTTAAAAGCTTCTGCCCAGCAAAGGAAACAATTAACAAAATTAAAAGGCAACCAAGAAATGGAAGAAAATACTTCCAAACCACATCTGATAAGCAGTTAACATCCACAATATACAAGGAATACAACTCAATAGCAAAAAAAAAAAAAAAGCAAATAAATCAATTTAAAAATGGACAAAGGATCTGACTAGACATTTTTCTAGAGAAAACATACAAATAGTCAATAGGTACATGGAAAGGTACTTGACATCACTAATCATCAGGGAAATGCAGAATAAAACCACAATGAGCTACCACCTTATACTTGTTAGGATGTCTATTATTTTAAAAAAGTTAACAAGGCAAGGATGTGGAGAAAGGGGAACACTTGTATGCTGTTGGTAGGAATGTAAACTGGTACAGTCACTATGGAAAAGAGTATGGAGTTTCCTGAAGAAATTTTATCTAGAAGTACCATATGATCCAACAAGTTCACTTCTGGGTTTATATCCCAAAGAAATGAAATCATCTCGGAAAACTATCTGCACCTTCATATTCATAGCAGCATTATTCACAATAGGCAAGGTATGAAAACAACCTAAGTGTCTGGCATGGATAAAGAAAATATGATATATGAAAAAAAAAGTGGTCAAACTCATGGAAATGGTGGAAAAGTGGTTGCCAGGGGCTGGTGGATGGGAGAAATAGGGAGATGTTTGTGAAAAGGTACAAATTTTCAGTTATACAGTTATAAAACAAATAAGGTCTGAGGATCTAATATATCACACGGTGACTATAGCTGATAACACTATTATATAACTGAACTTTTCTAAGTGAGTAGAACTTAAATATTCTCACTAGAGAAAAAGTAAACATGTGGAAATTGGTTCAAGATGGCAGAGTAGAAGGACATGCACTCACTCCCTCTTGCGAGACCACCAGAATCACAACTAACTGCTGAACAAACATCCACAAGAAGACACTGGAACTCACCAAAAAAGATACCCCACATCCAAAGACAAAGGAGAAGCCGCAATGAGATGGTAGGAGGGGTGAAATTACATTAAAATCAAATCCCATTACTGTTGGGTGGGTGAATCACCAACTGGAGAACAATTATACCACAGAAGTCCACCCACTGGAGTGAAGGTTCTGAGCCTCATGTCAGGCTTCCCAACCTGGGGATCAGGCAACGGGAAGAGGAACTGCCAGAGAATCAGACTTTGAAAGCTAGCAGGATTTGATTGCAGGACTTCAACAGGACTGGGGGAAACAGAGACTCCACTCTTGGAGGGCACACACAAACTAGTGTGCACGTGAGGACCCAGGGGGAAGGAGCAGTGACCCCATAGGAGACTGAACCAGACCTACCTGCTAGTGTTGGAGGGTTTCCTGCAGAGGCGGGGGGTTGGCTGTGGCTCACCATGGGGACAAGGACACTGGTAACAGAAGTTCTGGGAAGGACTGCTTGGCTGAGCCCTCCCAGAGTCGGCCATTAGCCCCACCAAAGAGCCTCTAGGCTCCAGTGCTGAGTCTCCTAAGGACAAACAACCAACAGGGAGGGAACACAGCCCCACCCACCAGCAGACAAGTGGACTAAAGTTTTACTGAGCTCTCACCACCACAGCAACACCCAGCTCTACCCACCACCAGTCCCTCCCATCAGGAAGCTTGCACAAGCCCTTAGATAGCCTCATCCACCAGAGGGCAGAGACCAGAAGCAAGAAGAACTACAATCCTGCAGCCTGTGGAACAAAAACCACACTCACAGAAAGACAGACAAGATGAAAAGGCAGATGGCTATGTACCAGATGAAGGAACAAGATAAAACTCCAGAAAAACAACTAAATGAAGTGGAGATAGGCAACCTTCCAGAAAAAGAATTCAGAATAATGATAATGAAGATGATCCAGGACCTCGGATAAAGTATAGAGGCAAAGATCGAGAAGATGCAAGAAATGTTTAACAAAGACATAAAAGAATTAAAGATCAAACACCTAGAAAGAATTAAAGAACAAACAGAGATGAACAATACAATAACTGAAATGTAAAATACACGAGAAGGAACCAATAGGAGAATAACTGAGACAGAAGAATGGGTAAGTGACCTGGAAGACAGAATGATGAGATTCACTGCTGTGGAAGAGAATAAAGAAAAAAGAATGAAAAGAAATGAAGAAAGCCTAAGAGACCTCTGGGACAACGTTAAATGCAACAGCATTTGCATTACAGAGGTCCCAGAGGGAGAAGAGAAAGAGAAAGGACCTGAGAAAATATTTGAAGAGATTATGGTCAAAAACTTCCCTAATGTGGGAAAGGAAATAGCCACCCAAGTCCAGGATGCACAGAGAGTGTCAGGCAGGATAAACCCAAGGAGAAACATGCTGAGACACATAGTAATCAAGCTGACAAAAATTAAAGACAAAAAAAATTATTAAAAGCAACAAGGGAAAAATGACAAATAACATACAAGGAAACTCCCATATGGTTAACAGCTGATTTCTCGGCAGAAACTCTACATTCCAGAAGGGAGAGGGATGATATATTTAAAGTGATGAAAGGGAAGAATCTACAACCAAGATTATTCTACTTGGCAAGGATATCATTCAGATTTGATGGAGAAATCAAAAGCTTTACAGAAACGGGCTGAATGGATACAGAAACAAGACTCATCTATATGCTGTCTACTAGAGATCCACTTCAGACCTAGGGTCACATAGAGACTGAAAGTGAGGGGATGAAAAAAGATATTCCACACAAATGGAAATTAAAAGAAAGCTGGAGTAGCAATACTCATATCAGATAAAATAGGCTTTAAATAAAGAATGCTTCAAGAGACAAGGAAGGACACTACATAATGATCTAGGGAATCAATCCAAGAAGAAGATATAACAATTATAAATAGATATGCACCCAACATAGGAGCACCTCAATACATAGGCAACTGCTAACAGCTATGAAAGAGGAAATTGACAGGAACACAATAATAGTGGGGGACTTTAACAGCTCAGTTACACCAATGGACAGATTAGCCAGACAGAAAATTAATAACGAAACACAAGCTTTAAGTGACACAATAGACCAGGTCGATTTAATTGATATTTATAGGACATTCCATCCAAAAATAGCAGATTACACTTTCTTTTCAAGTGCACACGGAACAT
Organism: Neophocaena asiaeorientalis asiaeorientalis; assembly: GCF_003031525.2. Classification (NCBI taxonomy): domain Eukaryota; kingdom Metazoa; phylum Chordata; class Mammalia; order Artiodactyla; family Phocoenidae; genus Neophocaena; species Neophocaena asiaeorientalis. The sequence continues at coordinate 12,965,928 of NW_020174561.1, forward strand.
TCTCCAGGATACATCACAACTTGGGTCAGAAATCAAGCCTCAGTAAATTTAAGAAAAGTTAAATTATATCAGGCATCTTTTCTGACCACAATACTATGAGATTAGAAAGCAGTTACAGGGAAAAAAACTGTAAAAAACACAAACACATGGAGATTAAACAATGTCACTAAATAACCAAGAGTTCACTGACAAAATCAAACAGGAAATCAGAAAATACCTAGAGATAAATGACAACAAAGACACGACGATCCAAAACTTATGGGATGCAGCAAAAGCAGTTCTAAGAGAGAAGTTCATAGCTATACAAGCCTACCTCAAAAAACAACTCGAACAATGTAACCTTACACCTAAAGGAACTAGAGAAAGAAGAACAAACAAAACCCAAAGTTAGTAGAAGGAAAGAAATCATAAAGATCAGAGCAGAAATAAATGAAATAGAAACAAAGAAAACAACTGCAAAGATCAATAAAACCAAAAGCTGGTTCTTTGAGAAGATAAACTAAATTGATAAGCCACTAGCCAGACTCATCAAAAAAAGAGGGAGAAGACTCAAATCAATAAAATTAGAAATCAAAAAGGAGAAGTTACAACAGCCACTGCAGAAATACAAAGCATCCTAAGAGACTACTACAAGCAACTCTATGCCAATAAAATGGATAACCTGGAAGAAATGGACAAATTCTTAGAAAGGTATAACCTTCCAAGACTGAACCAGGAAGAAACAGAAAATATGAACAGGACAATCACAAGTAATGAAATTGAAACTGAGATTAAAACTCTTCCAACAAACAAAAGTCCAGCAGCAGATGGCTTCACAGCTGAATTCTATCAAACATTTAGAGAAGAGCTAACACCCATCCTTCTCAAACTCTTCCAAAAATTTTCAGAGGAAGGAACACTCCTAAACTCATTCTACAAGGGCACCATCACCCTGATACCAAAACCAAACAAAGATACTACAAAAAGAGAAAATTACAGACCAATATCACTGATGAATTTAGATGCAAAAATCCTCAACAAAATACTAGCAAACAAAGAATCATACACCATGATCAAGTGGGATTTATCCCAGGGATGCAAGGATTCTTCAATATATGCCAATCAATCAGTGTGATACACCATATTGATAAATTGAAGAAGAAAAACCATATGATCATCTCAATAGATGCAGAAAAAGCTTTTGACAAAATTCAACACCCATTTATGATAAAAACTCTCTAGAAAGTGGGCATAGAGGGAACCTACCTCAACATAATAAAGGCCATATATGACAAACCCACAACAAACATCATTCTCAATGGTGAAAAACTGAAAGCGTTTCCTCTAAGATCAGGAACAAGACAAGGATGTCCACACTTGCCACTATTATTCAACATAGTTTTGAAAGTCCTAGCCACAACAATCAGAGAAGAAAAATAAAAGGAATACAGATTGGAAAAGAAGTAAAATTGTCACTGTTTGCAGATGCCATGATACTATACATAAAGAATGCTAAAAATGCCACCAGAAAACTACTAGAGCTAATCAATGCATTTGGTAAAGTCGCAGGTTACAAAATTTAGGCACAGAAATCCCTTGCATTCCTATACACTAATGATGAAAAATCTGAAAGAGAAATTAAGGAAACATTCCCATTTACCATTGCAACAAAAAGAATAAAATACCTAGGAATAAACCTACCTAGGGAGACAAAACACCTGTATGCAGAAAACTATAAGATACTGATGAAAGAAATTAAAGATGATACCAACAGATGGAGAGATATACCATGTTCTTGGATTGGAAGAATCAATATTGTGAAAATGACTATACTACACAAAGCAATCTACAGATTCAATGCAATCCCTATCAAATTACGAATGGCATTTTTTTTTTTTTTACAAAACTAGAACAAAAAAATCTTAAAATTTGTATGGTGACAACAAAGACCCCGAACAGCCAAAGCAGTCTTGAGGGAAAAAAACGGAGTGGAGGAATAAGACTCCCTGACCTCACACTACAAAGCTACAGTAATCAAGACAATATGGTACTGGCACAAAAACAGAAATATGGATCAATGGAACAAGATAGAAAGCCCAGAGATAAACCCATGCACCTATAATCAACTAATCTATGACAAACGAGGCAAGGATATACAATGGAGAAAAGACAGTCTCTTCAGTAAGTGGTGCTGGTAAAACTGGACAGCTACATGTAAAAGAATGAAATTAGAACACTCCCTAACACCATACACAAAAGTAAACTCAAAATGGATTAGAGACCTAAATGTAAGACCGGACACTATAAAACTCTTAGGGGAAAACATAGGAAGAACACTCTTTGACATTAATCACAGCAAGATCTTTTTTGACCCACCTCCTAGATTAATGGAAATAAAAACAAAAATAAACAAATGGGACTTAATGAAACTTCAAAGCTTTTGCACAGCAAAGGAAACCATAAACAAGACGAAAAGACAACCTTCGGGCTTCCCTGGTGGCTCAGTGGTTGAGAGTCGGCCTGCTGATGCAGGGGACACGGGTTTGTGCCCGAGTCTGGGAAGATCCCACATGCCGCGAAGCGGCTAGGCTCGTGAGCCGTGGCCACTGAGCCTGCGCGTCCGGAGCCTGTGCTCCACAACAGGAGAGACCACAACAGTGAGAGGCCCGCGTACCGAAAAAAAAAAAAAAAAACAACCCCCAGAATGGGAGAAAATATTTGCAAAAAAATAAATAGAAAAAGAATTAATCTCCAAAATGTATAAACAGCTCATGCAGTTCAATATTAAAAAAACAAACCACCCAATCAAAAAATCAGCAGACGACCTAAAGAGACATTTCTCCAAAGCTGACATACAGATGGCCAAAGGCACATGAAAATGTGCTCAACATCTCTAATTATTAGGAAAATGCAAATCAAAACTACAATGAGGTATCACCTCACACCAGTTAGAATGGACATGATCAGAAAATCTACGAACAACAAATGCTGGAGACAGTGTGGAGAAAAGGGAACCCTCTTGCACTGTTGGTGGGAATGTAAATTGATACAGCCACTATGGAGAACAGTATGGAGGTTCCTTAAAAATCTAAAAATAGAATTACCATATTACCCAGCAATCCCACTTCTGGGCATATACCCAGAGAAAACCATAATTCAAAAAGACACATGCACCCCAATGTTCATTGCAGCACTATTTACAATAGCCAGGTCATGGAAGCAATCTAAATGCCCATCGACAGACGAATGGATATAGAAGATGTGGTACATATACACAATGGAATATTACTCAGCCATAAAAAGGAATGAAACTGGGTCATTTGTAGAGATGTGGCTGGACCTAGAGACGGTCATACAGAGTCAAGTTAAGTCAGAGAAAAATATCGTATATTGATGCATATATGTGGAATGTAGGAAAATGGTACAGATGAACCTGTTTGCAAGGCAGAAATAGAGACACAGACGTAGATAAGAAATGTATGGACACCAAGGAGGGAAAGCATGGGTGGGGGTGGGATGAATTGGGAAATTCAGATTGACATATATACACTAATATGTATAAAATAGATAAGTAATAAGAACCTGCTGTATAAAGAAAAAATAAAATTCAAAAAAACAAAAATCATAACAAATAAAAAGTGAATATATGACTTGATGGATGTATTAATTAACTTGATGGGAATTCTTTCACAATGTATATACATTTATCAAATATATCAAATCATCACATTGTATACTTTAAAAACCCTACTATTTTATTTGTGAAATATACCTCAGTAAACATGGAGAAAAACTTCTGTGTAAAAACAAACTAAATAATCATATCTTTTTGCAGAAAATGAAGTTTTTTTTAAGTTTTGCATTTTTGTGATATTAGACATTGAATTGAATCAAAGAGTATACTTCATAGCAAGATCACTCTTGGAATTTATCCCAGAGTAATGAAAATTTATGTCCTGCAAAAGTCTGTACATCAGTGTTCACAACAGCATTATTTTTAATAGCCCCAAGCTGGAAACAACTCAGATGACCTTCAACAGATAAACAGTCAAACAAGGTTTATATCCATACAATGGAATACTACTCAGTAATAAAAAGGAATGAGCTACTGCAAAAACCTGGATGGACCTCAAGGTCATTATGCTGAGTGAAAAAAAAAACCAATCTTAATAGGTTTACTCAGTGTGATTCCATTTATGTAACAGTCTTGAAATAACAAAACCATAGATATGGAGAATAGGTTAATGCTTGTCAGGGGATGGGGAGAGGGATTGGGTGAAAATATATAGCGATAGCAAGAGGGAGTTCTTTTGTGGTGATGAAAATTTCTCTACCTTAATGCTGGTAATGATTACACAAACCTATACAGGGGATAAAACTGCAGAGAACTGCATGCACACGCACACACACGCATGATTTCAAGTTAAAAGAAAGTGAGGGAAAACTCGCTTTTCCTCTCTTCTCAACAACACTTCTGACACCCAGTGCTTGGGGGTCTTCCCGACCCCAACCAATTCTCCAACTGTCTGAGTACCAATTAGGTGTCCTACAATTCAATTATGCACAGGGAATTACACGACCCTACAGGTTAAGGGTTCAGTCTCCTAAAACTGCTCCCTCCTTCAGATGCCAATGCCAAGTACTCAGTTCCCAGGTTGCCTACAAATTGGTGTTTCCCATGACCCCCTCCTCAGGTTCAATAATTTGCTATAATGATTCACAGAACTCAAAGGAAACACTGACTTACAATTACTGGCTTATTATAAAGGATATGATAAAGGATACAGATGAACAGCCAGATACACAGGTACAGAGGGTGACATTTTGTGTCCCTGCCCCATTTCTCTGCAGGATACTCCTACATTTTGCCCTGACCGGTCTGCAACAATGTTGGGATAAGAGTGACACATTTCCCCTTTCTCCCTTGAGAAACTGATTACAAACACAAAATAAATAGGCTTCAACCACAGTGAAACTCTGATCCTCCTTCCCGATGGTTTTTCTTGTTTTCTTTCTGTGGCCTTTGTCTAATCAGGCCCTCAGCGTGTGGTCACTCTGTGAGATTGGAAACAGGCGTTCTCATGTAGTGACTCTCCCCCCACCCCTTAACTAATTCAAGAATTCTTTTCATCTAAAATCCTGGGACTTCAAACTCAGAAATTGTGTCTGAAGCAAAAATAACAAAGGGAGCTTAATATCAAGACAGATTCTCATCCTTTCAGGTGGTTCCACTTGCAAAACAGAGGGAAGAATCTGGAAATGAGCTTCGTTTTGTGGAGTGAATTGTGCTTTGAGTGTTCTGCAGTTGCTAAAACACCAGAACGTGCTTCGTGTGGCAGTTACCTCTCAGTACACTGGAAGATCTGAGGTCTATATTCACATATACATCAAGAGGAGAAGAATTAAAGTTCATACCTGGCTAACTCAGGTCTTCGCAAACCCTTCTCACCCTTATTACCCCTCAGGCACAGGTGGCTTGGGCTTAACTCAGTTTACACTTCCTATGTGGCTCCATAAAACCATTAGAGTCCCTGGTACCTGAGGAGCATTGGCATTTTATTTCCTCCATGGTGAACACAGATTGATCAGGAACCCCACAGGCATGAGTGTATGCAAACCAGCAATGACTTTGGTGCAGAAATGGTGTGCTGTATACTGACGGCCTTGTGATCCACTTGGTGTTTTTGGGGGGTTTTTTTGCGGTACGCGGGCCTCTCACTGTTGTGGCCTCTCCCGTTGCGGAGCACAGGCTCCGGACGCACAGGCTCAGTGGCCATGGCTCACGGGCCCAGCCGCTCCACGGCATGTGGGATCTTCCCTGACCGGGGCACGAACCCGTGTCCCCGGCATCGGCAGGCAGACTCTCAACCACTGCGCCACCAGGGAAGCCCCACTTGGTGTTTTTTTAAAGAGTTTTGGTTCTTCTACTTACACACGGCCAGGAGTTAGGCCAGTAGTTCTGGGACTATTTTTCAAAGGCTACTCTCCCCTGATTGTTTTACTGACACCCAAAACAAAACTTTTTCTAATGATGAGGTAGATATTTAAGAAAACAACAGTGTGAAGCATCAGCCTACTCTCAAGGGACACTGGTATGCAATTGAAAACAGCTTCTACCCTAGAATCTGCATAGATCCCATGCTTAAAGACTGATGCTTGGCGCTTATTGAACACCTTGATGTCAGTCATCACACATCCAGAAATGTATATACCGAGAGGCTTGCTTTCTAACCCGAAACAAAAAGATGAAGGGCCTTGTATTGCTTTTCTATTTCTGCCCTAACAAACAACTGCAGCAGCGTAAAACAATACAAACTTACTATCTTATAGTTCTGTAGGTCAGAAATCCGATATAATTGTCACTGGGCTAAAATCAAGGTGTTGGGAGGACTGCATTCCTTTCTGGAGGCTCCCGAGTAGAATTGGTTACCTTACTTTTCCAGCTTCCCGAGACTTCCCACATTCCTCAGCTCACGGCCTCCTTCCTCCATTTTCAAAACCAGCAAGATGGGTTCAACTCACACTCTCCAGTTCTCAGCAGCTGAGAGTGGTTCTCTGCTTTTAAAGACTCATGAGAGTAGATTGGTTCCACCTGCAAATCCAGACTACTCCCACCTTCTCCAGATCCTTAACGTTAATTCCTGCAAAGTCACTGTTGCCCTGTAAGAAAAATTCAAAGGTTCCAGGGAGTAAGATGTGGGCATCTTTAGGGGGCACTTATGCTGCCTACCACAGGCCTTTATACAGAAGCATGCCAGGCTCATTGCATACACCATGTGTCTTAGTTTGCCCGGACTGCTATAACAAAGTGTCATAGACTGAGTAGCTTGTAAACAGCAGAAACATATTTCTCACTGTTCTGGAGGCTGGAAGTCTGAGATAGCAGTGCCAGCCTGGTCAGAGTCTAGTGAGAGCCCTCTCCTGGGTTGCAGACTGCCAATTTCTTATATCCTTTCATGGTGAAGAGCAGAGAGAGAGAGGAAGCAAAGCTCTCTCCTGTCTTTTCATAAGCGTACTAATCCCATTCATGAGGACTTCACCCTCATGAACTAATTACCTCCCAAAGGCTCCCCTCTTAATCTCATCACATGGGGGGGGGTTAGGATCTCAAAGCATAAATGTGTGGGAACACAAACATTCAGTTCATAGCACCATAACGACCTCCTAGTGCTCCTGTTTTACCAAAACCCAGGTAATTGAGAGCTTACAGGATGACTGCAGTCTACTCTCATCAGCTGTTACTGTTGGAGATTTACATTCCAAATCATGCACAGCCTGATGAAAGCCCTGTTGCCTTGGTGACAAAGCTGTGACCCTTCTCTCAACAGTAAAATTGGGGGATTTTTAGATCATGTGTTGGGAAACACACGATGCACAATTCAAGAGGAAGAGGAGTTTACATTCATTAAGTTTCTACTCTTAAAAAAGTCTCACCTTTATGGACTGTATCTCACAGGTGCCTCTATCTTCTGCCTTAGGGTTGAGTTTGGACGATGGGATGCACTAGCAGATCAGAGGGTTTGATGAGAGCTCGAGGAACATATTCTGTCAGTCTCCATCCCTTTAGGGCTCAGTTGGGCAGTGTCTGCTTTCCTCTCCCTAAGATGTCAGGGTCTATTGGGAATCCCCTCTCCTGCTCCCTGCCCTTGGCCTTGGAGGCCTAGGAGTTGTCATGGCTCCCATTGCTGATCCTGCCTGTCCCTGCCCACACCTCGACAAGCACTTCCTTCATTAAACTCTCCTCCTTTATCTTGTTTAGGTGTGCCAACCTTGTCTGGCCAGAGCCCTGTCTGATACACCTGGGGTGCCAGCATCTCATGATCTTGGACACGTTACTTAACCTTCTCAAACCTCAGTATTTTCATATCTGAAATGGAGATAAAAATAGCTACCTCATGGGGCAGTGATGATGACTGAATTATTTAATTCATATACATCTTAACACAGTCTTTGGCACATAGTAAACACTTAAATGTATTTTTTTGCCAAAACAAAGGAAATGGATCCTCTGAGGAACTGCAAGTTCCATTTGGATCCAAATATTCTGCCAAGTTATTTCTTAAAATGCACTTTTTGCTCCAATGAAAAAGTTATTTTGAGCAACTATTAAACTAAGGTCTTTGGATTTACCAATAAACAATTGCTAGTGATGTTGCTGGAGGTACCCAAACAGTCCCCACCTACTAACTGAGGGACGTTCAAATTCAAGCATCTTTACTTTATAACTTGATGCTTCTGAAATTTTCTAGTATGACACTGAGATTCTGCTTTCTAGTTTTCTGGATATAGAATGATTTAAATAATGTAAGCAGAGAACTGTGATGGTAGAATAGGTAATATTTCTAATGAAAGTCCGTCTATAAGTCAGTTCAGATGCATTAGCTGCTTCTCAGCTTACAAAGAGTTTACATCATGATCTGCTTATAAGTATAGGAATACAAATGTAGAATTTTTAAAAGCACATTCAACATTTACAAGGCGATGCTTATCATGGAATCAGGAGAAGGACGAAATTGCAAAAAACTACAGCAAGTCTTTAGTTTTTTGGTGCATGAAGAAACAAGTTCAGGGTTTCCCTGGTGGCACAGTGGTTAAGAATCCGCCTGCCAATGCAAGGGACAGGGGTTCAAGCCCTGGTCCGGGAAGATCCCACATGCCGCGGAGCAACTAAGCCCATGCGCCACAACTACTGAGCCTGTGCTCTAGAGCCCGTGAGCCACAACTACTGAGCCCGCATGCCACATCTATCAAAGCCTGTGCACCTAGAGCCTGTGCTCCACAACAAGAGAAGCCACCGCAGTGAGAAGCCCACACACCGCAACGAAGAGTAACCCATGCTCCCCGCAACTAGAGAAAGCCCGTGCACAGCAACGAAGACCCAACACAGCCAAAAGTAAAAATAAATTTTAAAAAAAAGAAACAAGTTCAGAGACAGGTAGATTTGGAATTGGAGCTTCTCATGTCACCTTTTCAGATATAGATGGAAAAACTAATTTAACAGCTGGCACCAGACCATTTAGGTAGTGTTGTTATTGTTGGTTTAAGACTACACACTGAAAGATCACCCTCAGAGGAAGATAAGGCCCTGAGGGTGTGATCTATAAGAAGACTGAACTGCTCTGAATAAGAAATAACAGAAATTTGGTGGTGAGGGAAAGCAGAGAAGGGAAGGAAGCAAAGGTGGGATTAGGGGATACAAGAGGAAAAAGCCATGTTAGATGGCTAGAGCTGGAAAAAGTTAAAGTTGCGTGCCTTGCTGCTGTGGTTTAACCACCAATTCCCCAAATCATCGATAAAGACTGCTACACACCCAAATTCCCCACCTGTGAGATTTTCTCAAGAAGGAAATGGGGCAATGGTCCACATCTGGGTCAGCACTCAGCAGAAAAAAGTGGAGTAGGAGTGAGGGTGGGGACCAGACAAAAGTGACACTAAGAGTTCAGCAGAAGTGGGAACTCAGAGCAGATATGTCCATAGAAATGTGACCTCTAAGATCTTTGTGAAAATATCAGGGAAAGCATTAGACTTCCCACAGGGCAGAACAAAAAGACTTAGACCAATTTTATTTAAATCTGAAAGGGCAGGATGACCTCAGCTGATATCTGAATTACAATTTATCAGGGATCCAAGTGAAAAAAATAGAAATATGAAATTAGAGCTACCGGTGTCTATGTTGAGAGAGCTGTATTCTTATTGTTAGTATTTTCTGGAGCCCATATTTTGGTAGTTCTTGCTGAATCCATACTAAACAGAGAGTAAGAGCTTCAAGTCTGCTTAAAAGATCCCTCAAATTTTTTCTTTGATAAGAGACAGCCATTGCTGAAACACTGTACCTACAGCTGGGAAAATGCAGTTCATGGCATTAGATTTACACACATGAAGGCTTTCAAAATGGTTTGTTTAATTAGTTGTTTACTGTGAAGCATCTATTGACTTCCAAATCTATGCTGGCACATTGAATGAATACAAACCATTGCCTTATTCTGTGACAGATCACCTTTTAGGGGTTAACTACAAAATACCACGTGGCATCAGTGTTCACTCTTCAAGAACACTCTTTTCAATAAAATAAAAAGACACATGCCCACCATACACGCAAACATACACACACCCACACACACGTCCTCTTATTTTCTGAATCAACATGTTTTACAATGATCTCCAAAGCCATGTAGTTGGCATTGATCATAACGGTTGCTAAGCTTTTGCAGTTTGCAACGATCATAGCCTCTTTGTGGACATTTTGTGTGGCTTAAGACTTTCGCCCTGGGCTTATGGCCTCACAGTTTCGTCCAAGCGAAGAAGAGCTGTATGTGACATTGATGTTCTAGGCCATTGTCAATTAAAGAACCCAGACTCTGTTGGGCCACCTCCAGTAGAAGTGTTGATGTTGGAAGATTTTCCATACTCACCTCTTAGCTTGTGAAAGGATATAAATGGTCAAATATGACCTTGTTTGGAAAAACAACTGACTAGTTTAGCAAGAGCTTCCCCACCATGATGGAGACCCCTCACGGTGCAAGTAAATCTTTGATTGCCATTCACCATGTTTCCTTGACCTCATTATATGACAGTCACCTCACATCTATCAATCACCTGTTCTCCTGAATACCAATGTGCCCAGGGAGCTTATAAATAAGTGAAGAGACAAAGCAGGCAAAGTCAGAATAACCTATCCGTGATGTCTAATTTTATGTGTCAACTTTTCTGAGCCACAGTGACTAGATTTTGGTCAAATGTTATTCCAAATGTTTCCGTGAAGGTGTTTTTTTTTTGGGGGGGTGAGATTAACGTTTAAACTGGTAGACTTTAAGTAAAGAACATCACCCTCCATAGTGTGGGAGGGCCTCATCCAAAAAGTTGAGTCTTAATAGAACAAAGACTGACCTCTCCTGAGCAAGAAGGAATTCTGTCAGCAGACTGCCTTGGGACTCAAACTACACTCTTCCCTGAGTCTCCAGCCTACTGGCCTCCCCCATCAGACTTGCCAAACCTCCACAATCACATGAGCCAATTCCTTGAAATCAATCTCTCTCTCTCTCCCTCTCTCCATACACACACACACACACACACACACACACACACACACACACACTGTTGGTTCTGTTTCTTTGGATAACCCTAATGAATATACTACCAAAGCCATTTTTATATTTTAGTAGAAGTAACACCCACAACAAAAGTCTTGGCCAAGAATTCACACTTATTTTGAAGAATTATTCTAGAGAAAAATTTGGGTGTTATATATTGGTTTTTAAAGTATTCTAACTAATCCTAGCTTCAGCTCAATCTTCTGAAGCAAAGGTTGCAGCTATGAGCCATTTCATTGGCAGTGCTTATGCGACAAATATTTTTGGAATACCTATTTCATGCAAAGCACTGTTCTAAATGTTGAGGATAAAGCAGAGGATAAAGAGAACAAAATCCCTGCTTTCATGGAGTTCATATCCTAATGGAAGGAGATAGAAAGGAAACAAATTTATATTAGTCAGGTGGTGATAAGTACAGAGAATTGAACTAAAATAGTTACCCTGCTTTCGGCTGGAGAGTGATGAGATAAGGTGTGTTTGTAGGATTTTATATGGAGTGTTTGGAGTAAGTGACTTTTTTTTTTTTTGCGGTATGCAGGCCTCTCACTGCTGTGGCCTCTCCTATTGCAGAGCACAGGCTCCGGATGCACAGGCTCAGCGGCCATGGCCCACGGGCCCAGCCACTCCGTGGCATGTGGGATCTTCCTGGACTGGGGCACGAACCTGTGTCCCCTGCATCGGCAGGTGGACTCTCAACCACTGCGCCACCAGGGAAGCCCAGTAAGTGACATTTTAGCAGAGATCTAAATGAAGTGAAAGAGAGTCGTGCAGATTGATGAGTGGGAAGAGATCCCAGCACAGAGCACATCAAGGGCAAGCGCTGTGGGCAGAAATGTGTCCAGGGTATTAGAGAAACACAAGGAGGGCAGTGTATCTGGAGAGGAGTGAGCAAGGGAGCGTGATAGGAGATGAAGCCAGAGAAGTTCCCAGGACTTGATCATGTAGGGCCTTGTGGGTCATGGAGATGACTTAGGATTTTGTTTGGAATTAGATGGAAAACAAAGGGAATGTTTTGAGCAGACGCTTTACATAATTGAACTTAAGCTTTAGCAGGCTCCCTTAAGCTACTCTGGAGAACAGAGTATGTGTGTATGTAGAGCATTTGCAAAGGTTAGAGAGAGAAATGGTGGATGAAGGGGACTAGTTGGAGACGATGGCAATAATCCTACCAGGAAATGATGATAATGGAACAGTAGAGTTGGATATATTTCAAAGGTAGAGCTGACAGAACTGAAAAAGAAAGAGAGGAGTCAAGGATGACTTCATGTTTTTTGACTTGAACAACTAGAAGAATGGAGTTGACTTTACTGAGATCGAAACGTCTGGGAGAGGAGCAATGGGGGGAGGGGTGTGAGTGGAGGCACGGGAGAATGCATTAAGGATCTGGTTTTGGACATGTTGCATTTGAGACGTCAATTAGGCAATGAAGTACAAGTGTCAAGAAGATAGTTAAGTACGTGAGTGTGGAATTCAGGGGTGAGGTCTCAGCCCAAGATATATATTTGGGAATTGTCAGTGTTTAGGTGGTTTATAAAGGCCATGAGATTGGATGAAATGCCCCTGAGGATAAATACAGAAATTGAAAAGTCTGAGGACAAAGTCTTGGGACACTCCAGTGTTTAGAGGTCAGAAGAAGAGCTCTGTCAAGGCAAGGAGACTGAGGAGGAGCGGCCAATGATGTAGAAGAAAACCTCAGAGAAAGTGAGGTCTTGGAGGACAAGTGAAGGAAGCGTTTCAAATAAAGCAAAGTGATCAACAGGTCAAGTATAATGAGGACAGAGATTTATCAATGTGGAGGTTTATCAGAATCTTGTTAACAGGAACTTGAGTACAGTAGAGGAAACAAAAGCCTAAACAGAGTCTAATTCAAGAGTGACTTAGAGGAGAAGAGTATAGACAAAAATATAGACAACTCTTTTCAACAAAGAGTTAAAAGGGAACAGAGAATGGAGTTCTGGAAATGTTAACTGGAGAGGGATCTAGGGAGGGTTTTTTTTTTAATGTTTTTTCGATTTTTAATTTTTCAGGTTAGAGACTTAACAACAAGCATATAACCTAATGGGGATGATCAGGGTGGGGGGGCAGGGGGCAACTGATAAGGCAGGGGTGAAAAGGAATAGAATCAGTGCACAAGGTTGGATTAGATAGGGAAAGAGGCAAAGATGCAGAGAGGTTGGTAGATTTGGTGGTGGAAGTGTGGGGAAGCTCTCTTTTAACTGGCCAGTTTATTTCAGTGAAATAAAAGTAGTAAGCCGAGAAAGAAGATAAGTGGAGAGATGTTAAATGCCAGAAACTTTCTTTTCTGGCAGTGGTTCTCTATTTTCCGTAGTTGAATTTAAGGAATTGGGAGCAGGAGACTTTTATCTAATCCTTTACAAGCAGAAGGTGTTTACAGTTGAGAACATCTTTGAGTTTACTTTGGAAAGAGATTGACCAAGAACACCTGCCAGCTTTCTCATTGCCTAACCCGCCTTTCACTGTTCCAAGCCCCAGGGTCTGTCCGGTGTCATTACTAATGGGAATACAAACTTGACTTTTTCTATCTCAACCTAGATAAGAATTTATGAGTGGTCCTGTTAGCAGTACCTTTCTGATGAATAATAACTTTTTTGCTCAAGTAAGGTCTGAGCCTTTGAGCACGACTGTCATTTAGTATACGTGTTGATCAGAGATGTGCCCACTCTGCCCTGGAAACATACACAGTGTGTCACTGATATGTCTTTATGAAATTCCAGCAGGCTATCATTTTCTAGCAATAAAGATGGAAATATAGCAGCACTATTCACAATAGCCAAGACATGGAAACAACCTAAATGTCCATTGACAGATGAATGGATAAAGAAGATATGGTATATATATATACAATGGAATACTACTCAGCCATAAAAAAGAATGAAATAATTCCATTTGCAGCAACATGGATGGACCTAGAGATTATCATACTAAGTGAATTAAGTCAAAAAGAGACAAACACTGTATGATATCCCTTATGTGTGGAATCTAAAATATGACACAAATGAACTTCTCTATGAAACAGACTCACAAACGTAGAGAACAGACTTGTGGTTGCCAAGGTGGAGGAGGGTTGGGGGAGGGATGGATTGGGAGTTTGGGATTAGCAGATGAAAACTATTATATATAGAATATATAAACAACAAGGTCCTACTGTATAGCACAGGGAACTAGATTCAATATCCTGGGATAAACCATAATGGAGAAGAATATGAAAAAGAGTGTATATGTATGTGTAACTGACTCACTGTGCTGCACAGTAGAAATTAACACAACACTGTAAATCAACGATACTTGAATTAAATAAATTTTAAAATGGAAAAAAAAAGAATTTATGAGTAAACTTGTTATAGGTGCTGCACTGGCTCTTGTCACTTGTTCCGTGTTCTCAAAGGAAAGTCTAATCCCCAAAGGAGTTAAGAACACCTGCTTTGGAGTTATTATTAAGCACTCATTTTAAAAAACTCATTTCTCCTGACAACTTACAAAGAAAATAAAACAAGTACCTGTTGAGTACTCACTGTATGCATGGGACTGATTGTTCATAAGACCCGTGAAGAAAAAGAAGCAATAATTCTCTGACTCAATTGCTGAAGGTAAATTTCTTAAAATTCTTGTAACTACTCATATAACGGCTCATCCTTGAAAAAGTATTCTACTTGATCGTTAAAATATTATTAAGGGGTAACATTTTGATGTGCCAGAGGGTGCTTTAAGGTTCATGCCAGCATTTTTGTTTCTTGGAAGATCCTTTTTTCCTTTTGAATTTCTATATTGAATTCAGGGCTTTCCCTTCCTGGGGCTGGTTCCACTATAACAAGTGTGGGAAAAACAGGGAGGAAGAAGGAAACTAACATTTAGCATCCAATATCTGTCAGGCATTTTCCAGGAGTTATTTAAATTTTAAAAGAATATGGTGAGACATGTCTTTGAGTTTCTATTTTGCAAATTAGAAAACTGGTACAATAAAAGTAGCTCTAAACCACTGGCATCATGGAGAGTTGTTAATTACAGTCCCTCCGAAAATTTTCGAAATAAAGCACTGCCGCAGTACACTGCAACATGCCATAAGCCCTCCTGAATAGGAAATCTGCCCACTGTGTCTTGGCCCGGCATCCTGGCTTTGAGATTGTTCTACTCTACCAGCTCGGCTTCATCAAGGTCATTGAAAACTATTCCCATCTTGCCAGGTGTAAGAGGCTGCTCCAGATTGGTGTTATCAGCAAATTTATTGAACTTATGCTCACTTCCATCACCCTGTGGATGACTCTGGCCCTCAACCAGCCATTATGGATGGACACCACTTGATAAATGTCCTCAGGATGACAAGAAGTCACTGATAGCTCCTCTTTGATTGCAACTCTTCAGCCACTTGACAGCACAGTGATCTAAGCTATGTATTACCAGCTTGTTGAAAAGAAATGTCATGTGAAATGGTACCAAAAGCCTTACTGAAGTCTGGATATATTATATCTCTTACTTCTCCTTTGTCAGTGTGTCAAAGAAAGAAATTAAACTTCCTTGGCTGGTTCCTTCCTAAAGATATGTAGGTGACTACTCAACACCTCTTATTTTGTTAATTTGCCAGTCAATGGATTGTTAGTATCTTGCCACAAGTTGAGGTTTTTGCATGACAACTGCAAGCATCCCTAACATGATGTTCTAAAAATCTCTGGACACTTTTAGACTGTCTTTCATTAAATTTCTATTCTGATTCTATGAGGTATAGGAATAAGCCCTTAGGATCCAGGGAGTAGTGAAAATATTCCCCCTGTCCATTCACAAGTCCTGTATTTAAGGTCATTTCAAAAAAATAAGTACTGGCCACTAGAGAAGAGTTGTCCAGTTCTGACTGCAATATCTCAGGACCAAGAAGAGTTCTTATTTGTATGAAATCTGTCAGTTTTGTGAGATGAGGAGGACTGAGCATGGGAGTGTATGTGTGTGCACGTGAAGGATGGTACGGAGGAAAAAGAGCCACCGTTTTTCAAGGAAAGGTGAATTCTTTCTTACCACGATGCCTTGCTTTCTTCCCTTAAATAAACTCAGAAAGATTTTTCCTCCAAATTTTCTATATCGCCAATGAGTATAATTCAATCCACAGAATAGAAAACTAAACTTAATGCACTTATATTTGGAATGATAGACTTGGTTTTATGTTTTCTATCATCCCCACTGACAAGTCATCTCTTTTCTGTGACATCACTTCCCCCCTCCTTGTTACCAACTTTTTTGACTTCCTATTCAACATCCTCGCATTTCTGGTGGAGATCATTAGGTGCTGGATTTGACACTGAAGCTACTCTTTTCCATCTCATACCTCCCGTCACGCTGTTCTGACTTCTGGGCAGGGCACAGAGCAGGGCTGATAAATATACGACACTCTTCCTCTGTGAACATAGCAGACATAAAAAAAAAAAAAAATCAATGTTAGCATTCTTTCCTTCTAAGACTAGCGGAGGTCGCAGCAGTCTTCCCAACATAATACTCTAGACCAGGAATCAGCAAACATTTTCTATAACAAACTAGACAGTAAATATTTTAGGGTTTGCGGACCATACAGTTTTTTGTTGCAGCTACTCAACTCCGCCCCTGTAGGGTGAAAGCAGCCACGGACAATAAGGAATGAATGAGCCTGGCTGTGTTCCAACAAAGCGTTATTTACTAACAACAGGCTGGCTGGATTTGGCCTATGGGTTATAGTCCTGTTGTTTACTGGCTGTAGTTTGCAGGTGCCTGCTCTAAATACCTACCACCAATCAGAGTTGCCGTCTGAAGATGGGACCTACCTGGTGTTCCTGGGCTGAAGTACATGATGCTACAACATTTAAGTGTTGACTCCTTTCACGTGTTGATTTCCACCTGAGGAGCTGATTTAACTTAGTTTGGGGCCCTCTGCTCCGAGTGTTTTGAAGTTAAAAGTCACTTTGGGACCAAGGAGAGCAAGTTTCAGGCTTTACTCATTCTCTAACTTTGACATTGCTGGGGCTAGCATTGGATTTCTTTACATTCTTTTTTCAAAGATATGAGAAGAAATGACATGAATAGCTCAAAGTCATTGCCTTAGAATAGGTACTATTACATATATAGCAGTTCAATCACCAAAAGCTTTTCCCCGTAGGTTTACAAACAAGAAAAAAAAAACCCAATAAACATAAATTACATTATAATGGGATAGGATGAAATCAACTGCAGCCTAGCAACCATCCATTTTATCTCAATTATTTGTGAGATTTAAAATGTGTGGAAGTAGTTTAACGGTCCTATTCCTGATTTCTGTGGGCTGACTCCTTAGCCAAATGGATGTTTGAAGAGAAGGTAGGTAGATAAGGCTTTGAAAACCTAATGGGACATTTCAGGCAAAAAATAAAATAAAATAAAATTTAAAAATAATAAAAAGAGAGAGATTAATTTTTCTCAGAAGAATATTGCTTGAATAGAACTTATCTTTTATTGTCTTCTAGCAAGGATAATTAACAAACCTCTTAGAACTGTTAGATATTATTATGTAGCACATCTTTATATTTTAAAAAGAAAACTGTGATTTCAATGATAGAATGTTAACATGGGCCCTCTCTTAGGAAGTTATTTAACAGAATTCATTCTCTTCTCTCAAGCTGGCACTTATCCCCTATGTGATTTTTACTCTTGACATCACTGCCAGCAGAGGTCATAAATGTCCGCTTCCCAGATTATTATCCAGAAGAAAAAGTACAAAATACCTCATTTGATCCTTCCAAGTCTGACATTAAAAGAAAAGAAATCTATTTTTATATCCACTCATTACCTTCAAACTCTCTTTAATGTAGCTTTATCAATTTGGACAATAAAATCTCATTAATTTGTACGTCATCACCTTGGAATCTGAGATAATTTGGGCAGGGTTAACTTAAAGATGATCTGTTCAATATTTATGGGAAAATAAAATTATTCCAGCTGCTGATTAATGCAAATAACTTACCAAAGCAAGCTAAAAGTTCAACTGAGATTAAGGTTTAAACTCTTTGGTAGACTCTCAAGGCTCTCTCTCAATTAACCAGAACATACTTCTTCAGCTTCATAAGCCAACTCCATGTAGCTTCTGCCACAGCCAAAGCCAAAGATTGTCCTGTATTTTCCTTTTTTATGCCCACTTTGTACTGTTCTATGTATTGGGAATGCCTTTTTCTTCTTCTAGTTCTCCATTTCAAAATTCTATTCTTCTTTTTAAAGCCAAACTGAAATGCCACCAGCATTATGAAGCCCTCTCCAATACTGCAGCCAAGATGAACTCTCCTCTAACATTCTGGAACATGGTGGTGTAGTGAGAAGTATAGTGGAGTGTGTTGATCTATGTGTGTGGCTGTGTCACTGACAGTGACTTCACAAATAGGTCTAAACCTCTGACTACTTCTTAATGGTTTTTCGTAGCCATGCCTGAACATTTGCATATTGATATAGATATTTTGTCCTCAATTACTTTCCTTTAGTTTATACTTTACCTTACTGTTGGGCCATTATGTTAAAAGTTTAAGAATTCTCTATATAAGTAGGTTATATTATCCATAAATTTTCAGTGTATGCAGGGGATATTACAAATTTTTTTTACTGTAAAGCAAGTGTGTTGGGTCTTGATAAACTGAGAATATCTGAAAGAGATTCTGGAAAGATCTGTTCCCCTTTCATTAATTTCCATTTCAAAGAATACCCGACACCTATTTGCCCAAGCCAGAAATTTTGGCAACATCATAAATTCTTCCTTCTGCCTCCTCTCTTCAGATGATTAATTGCTAAGACTTGTTGGTTCTACCCATGAAGAGTCCTGTCATCTCCAGCCCTACCACCACAATTGCTGTAGCTCACCAGGGTCTCGTTATCTGTGAACTAGATTATTTCAACTCCATCCAATTTCCTGAGGATCTGATTATGTGATATTCCCTTTGAAAATTCTTGGCCATTCCCTATTGCACATAGTATAAATACTCAGCTTGTGAGCGTGACAAGTAAGACATTTCATGATATAACCCCATCTCCCTATCTAGTGTCATCTGTCTAGTCTCATCTCTTGTTCCTCCAGTTCTCACCTTGCAGTTTCCACTCCAGCAACATGAATTACACTTTGATTTCTAACCTGCCTGCTCTTATAATCGTCAGTGACTTCACATGTTACTTCCTCTATGCCACCCGGAAACTCCTTCTCTAAAAAAATCCCTGACTTTTTCTAAAAGCAATTTTTTAAAATTGTTTTTTAAAAGCAATTGCCCTGTATTGATCTGTGTATGTATTTTGTATCTGTATTGCCATAGACAGTAAACTCATTGAGGGTAAGACCTATCTGTATCTTTCCCTCCATACAGCCTCAAACTCAGCACAGTGCCTAACAATAAATGTTTATTGAATAAATGAATGAATGGACAAATGAATACATTTAACTTTCACTGAAATAAGTTATTACGTATGTTTGACACGATCACCACTGCTTGAATAGTCTTCCTTTTAATAACTCTGTTACTGAGTTAAGTTTTCCTTTCTGGGTCTCTTTTAATCCTGCCTTCTTACAGTTTTGCTAAGTTTGCTCTGTTTTCTTCCATTTTGCCATATTCCAATTTAGTTGATTCTTTCTTTTGCATTTGTGGTCCTGTTAATTTAATAAATGATAGGATTATGTGCTTCTACAATTATGTGTAATTAAGTTTAACTCAAATAAAACGCTCACTTCTTTAATATGAACCATGCTTACTGAGAATCTTTCTTTTCATTCTAACAGAAATGAGATTAAAAGAGGGATCTAAATCTTCTAGAAAACATAGAAGTCTCTACCTGGGTAGTTTTAAGACCAGATTTACAGTTTGAAAGAGACAGCACAGTCAACATATTATATAAATATAAATATATATCATATATAATATTCAGGGCAATATTGTTTATAATAATAATAACTGGATAGATAAAAATGTATTAAACTTTAGTGCATATATTTAATGAGATATGGTGCGGCAGTTTAAAAGAATGAGGTAGAGCCCTATATACAGTATAGAGTTTGAGTGATACATTAAAAAGATGGAGAACAGTAAACATAGTATGATTCACTTTCTGGGCATAATACAAGGTATATGCATATATATGGTGACATTTTTCTGGGGGTAACAAGAAACTTGAGAGTGGTTATTTGGAGGAGCCGGAGTGTTTACATGTGTGTCGGGGGGATGTTGGTGATGAAGGGTGTGGTACGGAGGGGGATTTTACCTCTAACTTTCTATTTTACTGGAATTATTTAATGCACATTTTAATTTTTATAACAAGAGTAGAATTATGGGCCATTTTTCCTTGCTTTTGTGCCTCTATTAAAATATGTATGAACATTACATTAAAAATGAATATTCTCAAGTGATAAACTTTATTGTGCACCAGAACCACCTGAAGCGCTTATGACAAAGCAAATTCCAGATTACTACCTCAAACCTCTGAGTTAAAACCTCTGCATAGGGCTTCCCTGGTGGCGCAGTGGTTGAGAGTCCGCCTGCCGATGCAGGGCCCACGGGTTCGTGTCCCGGTCTGGGAAGATCCCACATGCCGCGGAGCGGCTGGGTCCGTGAGCCACGGCCGCTGAGTCTGCGCGTCTGGAGCCTGTGCTCTGCAGCGAATGCTGGGAGCCTAAAAAAATGAATTTTTAATGGGGTCTCAGGTGATTCTGGTACAGGCAGTCTGAGCCATATACTTTGAGAAATACTGCAGAGCAACTAATTGATGCTTCACATTCATACCTCTGCAGGTCTTGGATATCTTCACCAGCGGTAATGATAATAGTACGTTGCTGTGAGGATAAAATTAGAGAATCCATGTAGCTCTCTTAGTACACAGCAAATGCTAATTGGGGTTGGGAGCTATCTGTCGTTTGGTTTGGTGTGGGGGTTTTGTTGTTATTTTTGTCGGCCGTTATTAATTTTAGTTTAAAGATTACTGGAAGGAAACCAACCTATTTTTAAAAACTGAGACGAGAAAGCGTACTCTGAGAAAAACTGTTCTTTGAGAACCTTTAAAAAAGGTTTAGTGTTCTTTCCTATTCTTCACTGACAACAACCACTTTTTCATTAGGACAGCAGTTATATTTAAAATCATGTTTATTTAATGCTATTATTTTATTATAAAGTTTTATTTTTCAGTTTAAAATATGAATCTTTCACAATGTTTTTGAAGTTAAGATTTATGCTGTGAGGGAATATATACCTTAGAAAATGAAAAATCAATGGCAGAATATAATTTGATTTATAAGAGTGTGGTTTTCTTCAAACTTTTCAAAATGTGTTACTATGTGAAGTGGGATACACAAGACTCCGGGGAGGGCCTGAGTCGATTCTCTGCATTATGATTCATACTGTGTTTGCCATTTCTCTGGCCTGGAGAATGTTTGTAAGTCCTGCGGTCAAAAGGAAGACAGGATATATGCTGACAAACATAGAAGTCAGCCTCTCATGCTTCACGTCCGCCAGAAAACTGACTTAGCAAAACACAGCGGACAGCATAAAAAAGAGCCAGGCAGATTTAGAGCGAGTTGTAAATCCTGATCAGGTAGTTCCACTTAATTCCATCTCTGATGACATATTTTGGAGCCCTGGGGACAAGCGGAAAAGTCTGCCACATATAACCCAGTTGATCCTTCAAGGCATTGCTCAAATGTCATAGCTATAAACAAAAAAGGGACACAAGGCACCCCTTTTTCAGGGCATTCCACAGCTGCCTGGGCTCCCTTTTAGTGGTGCCTTACCCGAGGCTGCCCTCAACAAAGAGCTCTGCCTGGGAAGAATCTTGGTTTCCTCATCAAATGTTAACTCTACTAGAGATTTGGACCAATCTGATAAACTATATGTATAAAAGTACCAGTAGCTGAATTGCATTGTAACAGGAACCCTTTGTTTCCTTAATCCAAAGATTGAACTAAGTTGGAAATTTCAAGCCCTAAAGTCAGTTGGTAGTGTTAAAAAGCAAAAATTAAACTGAGCAAATTTTAAAGATCTAACTGGATTTATTGAACGATTCATGTATTGGGCAGCACCCCATCTAGTGAACAGAGGGACTCTCCAAAGGGCTACGGAAAGGGAGAGATTTTTAAAGGCAAGACAAGGAAGCCATAAACAAAAATGTTTATTTCAGGCTTAGGTAACCTACCTACGGGGGATGGAAAGGGTGAATGTGGCAGATTACCTCATCATCCTTTGGGGAATGGAGAGGGTCCATGTGACAGATTTCTTCATTAGAGCTGACCAGAAATTTCCACACCAACTGACCAATTAGGATTACATTCCTGAGGAAGGTTGTAACTGCAGTTAAGTTAGGTATTCAGTCTTGATTTCAGCACAAGTGAATCCATTTGGGGCCCGTTGTTTCTTTGTTAACAATTTCCCCCCTTTGATCAGACTCTCAGCTTAACTGAGAGATGTAATCAAAACTCAAGGCTTTCACGCCACTCTCAGCTACTGCTCTGAAGTTCAGCTTTGTTTTCCCTTGTGTGGTATTCACAGGTCATGATGTTTTTGCTTAATCCCTGTGATATTCACAGGTCATGGCTTCAGGTTCAGCCTTTAAGCTGGTCAATTTCTTCATTCCTTTTCTGACATTCCAGTTTTGAAGAGATCATTGCTTGGTAGTTAGTGGCTGTGAACACACATTTAAAGCTGTTGAGAGAATACAATGCACCAGGGAGATTATTATGATTATAATAAGCAGGATAATTCCCAATGTTTGCAGTGCACTTTGGAGCCACGTCCCCAAGAATGAAACCAATCAAAAAAATCAAATAAGTCAAAGAAAGACCTCATTGAAGGAGTCACTTTTTTAAGCCAATTGGCTTACTTAGTGACCTTATGTAATTGCATTTCACTTTCCAAGGAGCGTTAATCCAGGTGCAGTAGGTGGTGTTGGCCACAGCACAGATACCTCCTTATCCACTAGAAGATAATCGAGTGCTATCCTATTATTAATAACAGCTTTCGCCAGAGAGTCTAAGGATTTTGGGAGGACAGTTATTGCTTTAGCAGCAGATTCTGGAATGTTTTCAAGAGTTAACAATAGATTCCTGATCATAGCCTTATTTACATTTACTCCTAACCAAGGAATTAGGGATCTGTCAAAGGAAGCTAATTTTGCGTCATGAATGCCTCCTGATAATTTCTGTTTGAATCTGTGGCTCAGGACTGGAAAGATGACAGCCATGGAGGTAGTTTTATTTGGGTTACTTTTGCCTTGTGTTCCTTTCTTTGCCTGGACACCAAGTTCCCCAAGTTTGGGGTGTTAAGCAGAGACAGGGAAACAGAACAGGGGGTCTCTAGCATCATGAACAGATCATAGTTTCTAATGACAAGTCTAGCAGTATGGAAGGTTACTCCCCTTAGCAATGGCCTGGGAGATATGAACAATGGCATTATCTTTCCAGGCCAATGCCAGAGTAAAGAAAAGAAAGAGAAGAGAATGTTTCATGTTTGGTTAAAGTATCAAGTCTTGATCTGATGTCTTGGGAGGAAGCAGTCTACCTTGATGTCAGATTCTTCTCTTCCTAGTCAATTTGATTTAGAGGTCTCCAGCATTTATATGTGACCAGGTTTCAAGAGGACTCTTCTTTAGCTGTGAACTGTGCACCCAAAGCTCGAATCCCAGAAGTTTGACTGCCATCTGGGTGGTGAGGAGAATATGGTGTAGTCCTTTCCAAGGACATTCAAGGGCAGTGTTTGCTCTTGCCAGTTCAGTTTTACGACCTTAAAATTATCAGACTTGTACCTGTCAAAAAGTCTATTTCTTGCATTTCTCTGAAGATGAAACACCTTTGTAGGAACATTTTTCCAAAGAATCAGAGTAGAATAATAACTCTCTGTAAATGACAAAATACCTAAAATACCCATTATTAAAGATCTGATGGAATTGACAAGGAAATTTATTTATTTCTGTGACACACAATGTTTTTAGATAATAACTGGAATTACATCTGGCAACATTATACCAGGACATATCAGATTTCTAGGAATTTCATAGTTTCTGAAATACTTGTAACATATACCTATATAAATACAACATGAAGAAGGATTTGTAGTACTTATTAGGCAATGCTTCCCATGTAATTTAACATATCAAATAAGCCTAATTAGTTTAATATCTCTCTTTTTTATAAAGAGGGAGAACAAATCTTTTAAAATCTTCCAGGGGTCTTCTGGAAATTTTCAAAGTTAATTTAAGGTCAAAAAGATTTCATTTAGAATTTGATTTGTGGGAAGGGTGTCAAAAATGTCAAAAAAGTTTTATAACACTTGATCAAATAGGATCATAGGTTACTGTGAAACAATACTTAGTTATCTCTTCAACTAAAATAACAGTTAAAGACTTCATAGCAAATATAAAAGCTTACACAGTACCGAGCAAAACCTAGCTCTTTTAATATTGAGAGGATTGGGTTAATTCAAGTAATACAAGATCTAATAAAAACAACATAAAACATAGGTGATTATTTTGATTAGACACAAGATCTTTTTTTTTTCTAGGCAGATTACTTAAAGGTAAAGAAAAATCTTCCATAAGATCCTATTATCAAGAGAAGAGTTTAAAAAAGAAAAAAAAAAGAAACTTTGTCCTTTTAACAGAGAGAAAAACAAATTCCAATTTTGCATCAGATGACTTTTTTTTTTAATTTATTTTTTGGCTGTGTTGGGTCTTCGTTGCTGCACGTGAGATTTCTCTAGTTGTGGCAAGTGGGGGCTACTCTTTGTTGCAGTGCGCAGGCTTCTCATTGCGGTGGCGTCTCTTGTTGCACCGGCTCTAGGTGTGTGGGCTTCAGTAGTTGCAGCACACGGGCTCACTATTCACAGCACGCAGGCCCCAGAGCGTGCGCGCTTCAGTAGTTGTGGCGCACAGGCTCTAGAGAACAGGCTCAGTAATTGTGGCACACGGTCTTAGATCCTGCATGGCATGTGGGATCTTCCCGGACCAGGGATCAAACCCATGTCCCCTGCATTGGCAGGCGAATTCTTAACCACTGAGCCACCAGGGAAGTCCCCATCAGATAACTTTTGATATTAAAACTCATTTACTTAATTAAATTTATTCCAATCTTATCCAGTCCTCACCACACATAAAATTTCTTTTCCTTATTATTTCTAGTAATTTTAATGACATATATTAGAATTACTAATCCTTAGAAACCTTTAGTTTCTAGTGAAAACTAAGAAGTAATCAATTATGAACTTTTACATTAGCATTCTGTGGATTGGCAGACTTATACTTTTATAGTTTCTAGAAACATGCTTCTCGGCATGACATTAAACATGTTTGCTAATAGACCAAAATATCTTCAATTCCTCTGTAAAAGGAAGTAAAACATGAATAAACCTATGTTTAGTAACTGATGTTTCAGTATTTTATCTTATTTGCAAGTGATCTGGATATTCAACGACTATCCATCATTTAAGTTAATTTAGCAAAACTTTAAGGTTTCAGCGTACCAAAAGGATTTAGGAAAACTATTTTCGAAAGTTCACCTAGAAACTTTTGTCTCCCTTACACCCATTTAATTATTCTCAAAAATTATGTTTAGACCACACACAAAACTTCATGAGACATTAGACAAAGTCAGTTATCATTCTAGGTTATGTTTCTGGCAGAAAATTTTGTAAGAGATAACGTGAACTTATTTGACTACCAAATCAGGTAGAATAAAAAGTTGTATGCCTGCATTATATTCAATGTTGGCAGCTCTAAAAACATACCCCCTTTAATTAAACCAACTAAGTTAAACTAGCTTTTTTTTTTTGACTAAAGTTTATCCCAGATCACGTAAACTTGAAAAGCATTTGAGTTAGTTTTAATACTAAATTTATAAAAGCTCTTAATTTGTTCAACCAATTAAATAGAGCTCCTTACAAATTTATTTTATCAGTGTCATCTGAAGGTAGAAAAATACCACACATCTACAACACGTTTATAGACACAAATGAACATACAGACAAAGGTAAACAGAGATCTTATAGTTTTTGTTTTAATATTTTCCTTGAATTAGGTTTTTGTGCGAGGGTGCTTCTATAGCAGTTCATATTTCATAATAGTCCCCTTTTCCCTTTTTCTTTCCTAGAGCTATATTTCTAGTTATGTAAAGTTTTATAAGATAAGGACAATTGATCTCAGTTCCTCAGAGAACTAGGTTGTATCCTGGGTGCTAAAGGGCTGACACACACACCCACCTATGTTGGAATATTTCTCTCTGGTTACATTTAGCTAAGAGGAGATGGTCACAAAATTTTTTTCTTTCAGCCTCTGAATATCAGTTTTCAATTTGGCCAGAATTCTGATTATAAAGTTATGAAATCCTTTTAAATATCTTGTCAGGTCTCAGCTGGGACAAGCAATGGTTATTTCTGGCAATATTAAACAACCTCTTGGACTCAAGAGGTGTCTCCCAAAAGGGTGCAAAACATATTGTCTTTGCAAGATCTAGAGTCACTCCCAAAGGTAGCCAAAAGAAAGAACTGACAACTTGTATGGCCCAGGCAGGCAGAAAGCCAAGTCCAGGTACTTAGGATGTAAAACAAGACAAGCAAGAAGGCAATAACTATCCCTAGGAGAGAAAGGATCAATAAACGATGGGTTTGGATTTGGAAAGGGAGGGACAGTGTGAAATTTTATTTCCCTCTCACAACTGGGCATTACAGACAGAGATTTGGGAGAACTTGCTCTGGTAAGAATTCGTACTTTTGCTGGCTTCTGCCAGTTTTCCCGGAGCCTTCTGCAGGCTCTGGTTTTTCATTAATTTTGATTTAAGAGTCCCTTGGCTATTTAAGGGAATAATGTGGCAGTTTATTAGAAAATTCTTCAGTCTCATCAACTCTGGGCAGGGTCCATACAGGGGTCCCCTTTGAAGGTAGATAGGGGTTGTCTAGAACGTCATTAACTTCACTGTTAGAATGTTACTCAAATGAACTCTAGTTGAGGAGTTCTACTTTTTAAAATAAAGTAATTTACTATACCAGTTCAAATTGTCCTGGAAAAAAAATCATACCCTTCTCAAAAGAGAGCAATTTACTGGCTTCTTACCAGCAAGCTCGGGCTGAACTCAAATGTCTTTTGAACCTGACAACTCATAAGTGAGTGATTTCTTGATTGATTTTTAGGCTTCTAACAATGCTCTTTGGTGTTCCCAATCACTCCCTGAAATGTCACTAACCTTGGTTCTAGGGTACTGGGCAGTCTATTAGAAAAGGTAATCTAGAAAATGGGATTCTAATAGTCTGAAAGAGTTAGTGTAATACTAGAGAGCAAAAACTTAATTGCCTCTCATCTACAGGTGTCTTAGATTCTTAAACGTTCTTCAAATTGTAGCAACCTGTCAATAAATGGGGCTTCCCTGGTGGCGCAGTGGTTGAGAGTCTGCCTGCCGATGCGGGGGACTTGGGTTCGTGCCCCGGTCCGGGAAGATCCCACATGCTGCGGAGCAGCTGGACCCGTGAGCCATGGCCGCTGGGCCTGCGCGTCCGGAGTCTGTGCTCCGCAACGGGAGAGGCCACAACAGTGAGAGGCCCGCGTACCGCAAAAAAAAAAAAAAAAAAAAAAATTGTAGCAACCTGTCAATAAATAAAGCAAAGATATCAACAGGCTAAATAACCTAAATAATGGAAATTTGTTATATTCACAAGCGAGATTTATGTCTGATGATATACATTGTTAATTAAATACGAAAAGGTTTAAGAAAATATGAAAAATGGTAGATATATCTAAAAGCATTTTGCATTGACATTTTTTAGCCTTATGAATGCTTTTGTATAATACTATATATATATATATATATATACACATATATATATTAGATAACAAAATAAGTGAACAGTTATTATTTGTTTAGAAACGGAAAGAAACTGTGTTCTTTCCTCTTGAATATTCTTGACAGAGTGTGAAACAATCTTTCAGAGAATAATTACTTTTTTTCTAGCATTTCTAAAATGCTTAGGTAAACAGACTTTAAAGTTGCTCTCTAATCACTAAAATACTTTGAATGTGTTTTGAACTGTGTTGTTTCCATTAAAATCTGAAACTACACAGCTGGAATAATGTGGAGCAGAATGCTTAAAAACATCTGCAGCAGAAAGTTAACCAAAAACTCTGTTATGAGCTACCAATGACAGATATGCACCTAGTTCTTACAATCAAGCACTTCAAGGTAATCATCTCCCTCTTAAAATCCATTTTTTTTTTTTTTTTTTTTTTTTTACGGAGCACAGGCTCCAGACGCCCAGGCTCAGCGGCCATGGCTCACGGGCCCAGCCGCTCCGCGCCATGAGGGATCTTTCTGGACCGGGGCACGAACCCGTGTCCCCTGCGTCGGCAGGCGGACTCTCAATCACTGCGCCACCAGGGAAGCCCTTAAAATCCTTCCTACAAGAAGAGATGTGAACACATACTGCTGTGAGCAGAAATATCTGGGCATTTTCCCCCCTTGGCCGACATAGTAAATAATAAGAAACCAACATGACATTACAAATGAGAGCTTCTTTATCTGCTTCCAGGAGTCCAGGCCAACCAGCCTGCCTGATAGTCTGGAATCATTTTGATGCAATTTACAAACACTCCTTCCTGGGAGAAGATGAATTGAGGTTAGCATTGAACAGCCTGAGATACATGGCAGCAGAGCTGAACACCATCGTGTTTGTAATGTCTTCCTGTTAAAGGTATTTTGTCTGTTCTTTTCCTTTCTTCTTTGGCATTTGGGCAAAACCTGGTGGATGTGTTAGTAAAATATTTTGCAGATTTTAAATGTACCATCGATACTGTCAACAAGTCCTCCACCGTGTTCTAAACTGAAGTAGGGCTCTTGTCCTTAGCTGCACCTTAGTCTGAATATTTTTCACCAGGTAGCCCATTCTTTCCAAGTCCCCACAAACCAGGACAGATTTCATAAGAAGTTCATCTAAGGACAGTATCAGACATCCACAAAGATATAAAGTTTTCTCAAAAGAATAAATTGGAAACGTTTTTAGAGAGGAGGTTGATAAGAAAAGAAAATGGCATTGCAAGAACATAGTAATGAGAAGGAACACGGTAATGAGAAAATGGCTGAGACTCAGGTTCTTAAACTATTTTTTGAGCCACTGATCCCTTTGGCATGCTGTGAAGGCTATAGACTCTCCTTTTCAGGAAAACTTTCAGATGCAGGGAGATACCGATTATTTTCCCATGTAAATTCACAGAACTGCTCTTCCCCAGGCTGAGACTCTCCTGAGAGTGGATGAACTTGGCCCTGGCTAAAAGTGTAAAGTGGGCTAAATATGTTTCGGGTGCTCGGCAGGCCTTCTCCTTCCACATGCACCTCCCACTCCCAGGTTCCGGTGTCCACCGAGGCCTCTCGTTTTGATGTCCTGTCCAGGCTTAACCTCTCTGAGCAACACTCCATCTTTATACCCTTTCCCTCTCTTCTCACCTTTCCCACCCCCTCAATTCTTTTTTTAAAAAAGATTTATTATTTATTCATTTAATTTATTTTTGGCTGCGTTGGGTCTTAGGTGTGGCATGTGGGATTTTTTGTTGCGACGCGTGGGCTTCTCTCTAGTCGTGGCATGTGGGTTTTCTCTCTCTAGTTGTTGTGCATGGGCTTAGTTGCCCCACAGCATGTGGGATCTTAGTTCCCTGACCAGAGGTTGAACCCGCATCCCCTGCATTGTAAGGTGGATTCTTTACCACTGGACCACCAGGGAAGTCTCTCCCACCTTCTCAATTTTATATGCTCCTCTCTCAGGTTTTATTCTCATAGATTAGAAATTCTTAAGAGTGGGATTCACTTTCTGGCAAGGCATATCAGACTGGAGAGACAGCAGTTTTTTGAATCACATCCATCACACCCCCCCCCAAAAGATGTGTTTCCATGCGCATGCTGGGGGAGGGGTATCCCTGGCTTCTACTGCTGGTCCCCACTGAAAATTAGTGAAGGGAACAAGAGTCATGATGATTGCCTTGTGTGGAGGACTTGTGTAGAGGCAGAAACAAAGCCCTGTGACCTCAAGAAAGTAACTGGGGCTTGTTATTAATCAATGAATTTATACTAAAGTGTGTCCAAAGTGGAATCCATTTTATTTAAAACAGGATTACGTTTTAAAAATCGAATTGATTTGGGCTTCCCTGGTGGTGCAGTGGTTGAGAGTCCGCCTGCCGATGCAGGGTACACGGGTTCGTGCCCCGGTCCGGGAAGATCCCGCATGCCGCGGGGCGGCTGGGCCCGTGAGCCATGGCCACTGAGCCTGCGCTTCCGGAGCCTGTGCTCCGTGGCGGGAGGGGCCACAGCAGTGAGGGGCCCGCGTACCGCAAAAAA
>NW_020174561.1:12997021-13016394 GCF_003031525.2 Neophocaena asiaeorientalis asiaeorientalis
AAAAAAAAAAAAAAAAAATAGAATTGATTTCAATGCTAGGAATTAGGATAGCACGGGGAGGCCAACATTTTGAGACACTTTTCCATTTAGTAAGAGGCAAATGCCTACTCCCTCACATCAACCTGAATAGGTGGAGTTAGCCATCAAATATGGACTCACAATAATAGACTAGTATTTCCTAACAAGAGAAAAAAGCCAAAAACAACAAACAAAACCCCTGCCACAACCCACACAACAATGAGCTCCAGATTATAGCCCTAAGAATAGCTCTTCCTAGAGAGAGTAGAGGTACAATTTGGAGAGTTCCAGCCAATACACTGATATGTACCTAGGAATGGAGTATGACCAGAGAAAAGCAAAGTGTGAGGGAGAGGAGTTGAAGTGAACAGGTACCGATATGTACCTGTTCTGGATGCTATACTGGGCAATCGTGGGACGGGGCAGTAAAGTGATGCAATTTGCTATTGATGCACTCCTCAAATCCTGAGCAAGGGCGATGGGTGCAAGATGAAAGTAGAAAAATAGTCTGAGTTTCTTAAAATTCTTTATTATTTATCTGTAATATGATGGGAAGCTATCTGAAGGACTTTAAATGACACAGATAATATTGAATTCAAATTTTAGAAAAAATCACTTAGGGTATTTAACATTCTGTACTAACTATTCCATTAAAATACTATTAAAGTTGGGCACTGCCAATTAATATTTTAAATTCTAACTCATTCTTATTAATTTTCTATTTTATTCTTTAATATTTCATTCGTTTCTTATCTATACCAGTAGTTCACAGTGACAGATTTTAACCTTACTTTTTGTCTACCTCATTCTAGAACTTCACTGTGATTCCAAATGTCAAAATATTCATATGGCTTTATTTATGTCTTTAATACAGCTGTTAATCAGAAAATGATCACTGCTGGCTGAGCAGTACAAACCAACAAACTGAGACTACTTCTCTTCCAATGAGCAGTGAATTTGAACTGGAGGAGATGGGTTGGAATTCCAGTGCTCTGTTTAGTTTTGTTTTGCTTCCTTTTGTTTAAATGTTGGTGGGAGGAAACCTAGGAATGGAGTATGACCAGAGAAAAGCAAAGTGTGAGGGAGAGGAGTGGAAGTGAAACCGTGCACCTCAGATTGGAACTTGAACCCACAAGGCTGGGACTTGAACCCGGCCAAAACCCAGACTGGGGACTTGAATCCACACAGCCGGGACTTAAACCCAGCCCAAATCCACAGTCTTCCAACTGAGATCACACATCTGGTTTCAAGACTTAATGAAACTCAGGTTCTTGATGTCTCATCACAGACAGAATTCAGTGAGAGACATAGTGATAGGTAACAAGTGGATTTATTTAGAGAGAAACACCCTCCACAGACAGTTTGGGCCATCTCAGAAGGTGAGAAAAGGCACGAGAGTGTGGGGTTGTCAGTTTTTATAGTGGTGGGTAATTTCATAGGCTAAAGAGTGGGAGGAGTATTCCAGCTATTTTAGGAAGGGGCGGGGATTTCCAGGAATTGGGCCACCACCCACTTTTTGATCCTTATGGAACTGTCATGGAGCCTGTAGGTGTGTCATTTAGGTTGCTGACGTGAGCTTATACTGAGGCTCAAGGTCTAGCGGAAGTCGACTTGTCCACCATCTTGGACCCATTTGATTCTAATTAGTTTATGTCATGTCCTTGGACTATGTCATTCTTTCAGAGGTTGTGCCCTGCCTCCCTCCCTCCTGTTTCATTACCCCTCAGAGATTTAACTCCCATATTGTTATGGGAAGCTGAAGGGTGATGGTCTGTCTTCTGTAACTGCTTCAAGGCTGAGTAGGGGAGTCGACCCTGCCTGTCAGGGAGTAAAAATCTCTGGATGCCAGATCTAGGGACCCCAGGGGCAGGGCAGATCCCTGTTTTAAGTCAGTATGGGCTGGAATCCTCGCATAGCCATCATCTTGTTGTAGAACTGTTGTAATTGTTTCCATTGCCTTTCTATGAATCTCCCTGATGATGAAGCACTTTTTATAACAGCATCAGAGTACAAAAATATCCATAAATGACAAAAGACTTAAAAGTCATGGTTAAACATCTGATTACAGTGTAATCGATAAAGAAACTTGGTCACAATAACCACAATTACGAATGATTACATTGAACATACCAAATAATCCTAGTTAAATATTTCTCTTTAAGGTACCTCAGGGGACCTCTAAAGTGCCCCAAAGTTAGCCGGAAATCAAAAGAAACTTAATTGAAATTTGATATTTGGGAAGTTTGTCAAAAAAGTTTGAAACACTTGGTCAAATAAGATCATAGGTTACTGTGAGACAATACTTATTCCTTAACCCAAGTTACAAAAGATCTCAAAAGCAAATACAAGTCACTTAAAGGCAAAGAAACTCATCTATTGTCAAAAGCAGCATTTCAATAATACTCTGGAGGGAGAAACCAAATCCAGTCTTGTTCTAGCCCATTCCAAACAAAATCCATTTACCCAACTAAATTCAATCCAGTCTTAGAAAATCCTGATCATGCATAACTCTTTTCAGTATTTTTCATTCTTCACACCTTTTTTTTTAAACTAAAAACACATATCGTACTTCTCTTGGAAGTTTTTTTCATATATACACCACCAAACATAAGGTAGATAGCTAGTGGGAAGCAGCCGCATAGCACAGGGATATCAGCTCGGTGCTTTGTGACCGCCTGGAGGGGTGGGATAGGGAGGGTGGGAGGGAGGGAGACGCAAGAGGGAAGAGATATGGGAACATATGTATATGTATAACTGATTCACTTTGTTATAGAGCAGAAACTAACACACCATTGTAAAGCAATTATACTCCAATAAAGATGTAAAAAAAAAAGGAATTCCCTAACACCAAAAAAAAAAAATAAAGTTTTTTTCACAGAGTTACTTTTCTTGTTGACAAATTTGTAACAGAATAAGGTCTTATTTGACCTCTGATAAACCTAGGTACAACAGAAGTATTATACTTAACATGGATGACTCTAACATGTCCATATTAATCAAACCAACAAGCTTAAGCCACGTTCAATACCAGATATCAGTTTAGTACTGAATATTTTCCAGATGACATGAACCTGAAATTCATTCTGGCCAGATTGCTTTTTATTTCTGAGTATTTATATAAGCGCTTAAATTTTTAAAAGCCAATTAAGTAGAACTCTTTTACAAAATAATTTTTGGCAATACCATACAACTACAACGCACATATAGATACATATGAACACACAAACAAACA
Source organism: Neophocaena asiaeorientalis asiaeorientalis (assembly GCF_003031525.2). NCBI lineage: Eukaryota > Metazoa > Chordata > Mammalia > Artiodactyla > Phocoenidae > Neophocaena > Neophocaena asiaeorientalis. The sequence goes on from NW_020174561.1 coordinate 13,000,272, forward strand.
CAGAGGCCACACAGTTCCCATTCCAAAATTCAGCCCTGAGTCAGGTACAACATAAAGGCTATCATTTACAAGGGGTTGGATTCAAATTGGGCTTCTAGGAGATGGAACAAATCAAGGTCACCTACCTAGATGGCTAAACCCTTTTTACTAGTTTTTACAGAAAAGATACTTAAGATTTCTATTTATCCTTGAAAAGTCAAGTTCTAAATTTACTTTAAAATTTGCATTTAAAAAGATGGCAGAGATATGCGTTCCCGAGAAGACCAGATAGGACATTTGCATCTCAAAGTTACAGGCAAGTTCCTCCTAGGATGACTTTGTTTCCCCTTTGTTTAATATTTACAAGCCTCTTAAATAGGGAAGGTTTGGGGAGCGATAGAAGGATGGGTGGGTTTTGGATTATTTTTGGAGCCACACCTCTGGTCCTATATAGACTACATTTGTAAAACAAGGACAGTTTTGTTTTCTTTTTCAAAGAATTGGGTGGTTACCTCAATGATATTGAAGGACTGACATACTCATTCACCTATGTTGGAAAGTTTTACTTTTCCTCATTTAGCTTAGGGGAGAAGGCCTCTTCCAAAATTCCTGTCAGGCTCTGAATATCAGCTATGGTCAGTTTAGGCAGACCAGTGATCTCCTATTTTGATAATCTACTTACAAACATTTTTAAGGATCTTCCCTAGGTTTAAGAAATTTGTACCTTACATTTAGACACTATATAATCCTTTTTATTTAATAATCACCGGCTGGATATCTTTGGCCAAGCCCGGAACCTCGATATTCCACATTCCAGGGTCTACTAAGGCTTCTATTTTAGCTTCAGATTTTATCTGTTCCTTTTTGCTTTTTGTTAGAACCATTTGGTGATGAGAGTGGTTCCCCTGCCCCTCGAGAAACAGAGTGGCCCCTAACTTGGTTAATAAATCTCTTCCCACTAAAGGGATGGGACAGTCAGGCACAAACAGGAAGGAATGTAAAACAGCTGGCCGTTGATCTTGCACAAAAGGGGTTCCAGGAATGTTTGCCCATGTCTCTTCCCTGACAACCCCATTACATATTCCTTATGATTGCTAAGGTTTCCAGTCCTTTGGGTGAAGACCGAGAAGGTTGCACCAGTGTCTATAAGAAATTCTATCACATTGATTTGCCACATCAATGACCACCCGAGGCTCAACATTAGTTATGTAGATGATATCTCTAGGCAGAGCCACTTTCGGCCTTGGGTCCCTTCAGTCTTCTGATTGCAAAACCATCAATGGCCGAGGGGCCGGCATTGCTCTCTGGCATCTGGGGTTATTCCCTCTTCCAGTGACCTGGCTGTTTGCAAAGGACACATGGATCACAATCCTCCCACCAGTGCCCCTTTTGTCCACACAGGGTACACTAGCCTTGTATGGGTAACCATGGGCCTTGTGGTCTGCCAGGGCCAGATTGGCCCAGAAAAGCTGGCTGCCATTTGGGTCGTCTCTGAGTGGACACAGACACTGCAATCATTTGGCCATTCTGCATATTTCTCTGGGTGTGTTCAGCCTTTTTCATCATATCCCTATTACTGCAAACCAAATAAGCCAGTTGGAACAAATCATTCATTGGTCTCTGAGGACTAGCAGTTGCTTTCTGAATTTTGCACCTGAAATCTGGGGCAGACCGGGCTATGAAATGCAAAGCCAAAAGGGCCTGTACCTTGGGGGAGGAGGAAGCCACATTCGTTTGGGATCCATGGCCCTGTAGGGTGGGTCAGTTAATGTCTGCTGTGTCCTTTTCAGAGTTATCTCTAGTGAACTACACATGCCTTAAATTCCTTTTGGGTTCCATTGTCTAGATAGAAGGCCATGAAAATTTGAACATAAGGTACTTAACTCCATTTTAAATTTCCTAACTCATATTGTAGCCAAACCTGATTACATAACCTACTAAGTTCTTTCCTTTTAATTCTTGTTGTCCAAATCTTTCCCAACCCTGGTGTATATGGCCCAGAAGGGTATTGGTTGGGATTGATGCAGCCTGACCCATTTCAGACAAGCTTGAGGTGACATCTCTGACTCCCGGGCTATCAAAAGTTCTACTCTTCAGTCAAAATCCACCGGGCAATTTAGTTAAGATTTGCACTTACGGGCTTCCCTGGTGGCGCAGTGGTTGAGAGTCCGCCTGCCAATGCAGGGGACACGGGTTCGTGCCCTGGTCCGGGAAGATCCCACATGCCGTGGAGCGGCTGGGCCCGTGAGCCATGGCCGCTGAGCCCGCGCGTCCGGAGCCCGTGCTCCGCAACGGGAGAGGGCACAACAGTGAGAGGCCCGCGTACCGCAAAAAAAAAAAAAAAATTTGCACTTACGATTTTAGATGCTATCCCTTCCAAGGTAGTCTCCCAACCAGGTTTTAGTGCCCCAAAAGTTGCAAAGAAATGGCACAGAAGACATCCCCAATGGTGTTGATGATGAGCTGGAGTTGGTCTAGCTATAAGTTGGGAATAAAGGGTCAGCACTTGTAAGGGTCAGAGGAAGGGGAGTAAAAGCAATAAAAAGTACACCTTGGTAGTCACACAGGTCTTCTGGGGTTAATAGAAGAAAGAAATAGAGCAGGAATGAACAAGGATACAAGAATGTAGGAGAAAAACCTCAGAGTCAAAGAGAAGAGTATAGAGAGTAGTAATTCTGTCCTGGACTTACTGTTGGATGTGCATAAGTATACGGGGTTGACCCGCTGGTCAAAAATTAGCAGACATCGGCAGAGCGTCTTCCCCAGTATGCCTGGCTCATGGCATCCCACGGGCCTCTTTAGGACCAAGACGTAACTCTCAACATTTTCTTACCTTATCACTGTCCCTTCATGGTTGCCAGCTGAAACCGTGCACCTCAGATTGGGACTTGAACCCACGTGCCAGGACTCGAACCCAGCCAAAACCCACATTGGGACTTGAATCCATGTGGCTGGGACTCGAGCCTGGCCAAAACCCACAGTCTTCCAACTGAGATCACACATCTGGTTTTAGGACTTAATGAAGCTCAGGTTCTTGATGTCTCATCACAGACAGAATTCAGTGAGAGACAAAGTGATAGGTAAGAAGTGGATTTATTTAGAGAGAAACACCCTCCACAGACAGAGTGTGCGCCATCTCAGAAGGTGAGAAAAGGCACAAGGGTGTGGGGTTGTCAGTTTTTATAGTGGTGGGTAATTTCCTAGGCTAAAGAGTGGGAGGAGTATTCCAGCTATTTTAGGAAGGGGTGGGGATTTCCAGGAATTGGGCCACCACCCACTTTTTGATCCTTATGGAACTGTCATGGAGCCTGTGGGTGTGTCACTTAGGTTGCTGACGTGAGCATATACTGAGGCTCAAGCGGAAGTCGACTGTCCGCCATCTTGGACCCATTTGATTCTAATTAGTTTATGTCATGTCCTCGGGCTATGTCATTCTTTCAAAGGTTGTGCCTTGCATCCTTCCCTCCTGTTTCAGAAGAATTACTTAAGAGGAGATGGGGAGGGCAGGGAGTGTGCTGATTTGTATTAAAAATTTGAAAGAGAGGTTGACTGGAGAGTAAGAGAAATAAGGGATGTGAGCCTCATACTAATTTTTCTCAGAGCTGGCTAAAATTTGACTGGGATTTATGGAGGTTTAAAGCGCTTTCTCTATGCCTGCTCCACATTTTTTGTATGGCCTATTTTTTCTTTCTGGTTTATTTTTTTTTCCCCCTTTGAATCTTGTTAACTTTAGAGTTTCTTTAGGATTAGTAAGCCAAATAAAAGTTCTTGGAGTAGGATTTTTGGGGTGAGAGTTTAAAGGATTGATGAGCATTTCATGTGACATCCATACAGAGTAGTGTAAGTCCAACTGGCCCGAAGCAGGGGAACACAATCAGATTCACAGGTGGCATCAGACCGAAATTCTCCGGACCACCCAGTTCCAGAAACTGCCCTGGAGACATTCCGGACCACCCAGTTTCAGGAACTGACCTGGGGACTTTGAACCCAGCCCAGCCTTCCCGCCTTTCGAGGGGCGGGACTAACGGTCCCCCAGGATACCCGAAAAGACCACCAAATAAGGAATACCCTGCGCCGTCCCAGATTCACCACACCCCTTTCCCTTCTTCCCCTATAAAATCTTGCCCAACGCTCGCCCGGGTGCGACTTCTCTGGCCCCTTTCTCTCGGAGTAGTGAACCTCCCCCGGGAGCACTCCCTAATAAAGCTCACTTGAAGCTTTCCTCTGTTTCGCGGTGCCGTTTATTAAGATCCGACCTTATAAGTAGTATAATGGGAATATGGTCACAGTGAAACAGGAGAGTAGTGGGCAGGGCACAACATTTAAAAGAATGACATAGCTGTTGAGGACACGACAGAACTGGTTAGAACCGATTAGGCCCAAGATGGCAAAAGATTTGAATTCCAGTAGACCATGAGCCTCATTATAAGCTCATTGTAATACTTTAGCATAAGCTAAATGACACCCCCACCACCACCAGGACAGTTCTGAGGCCTACCATACAAGGCCAAAATGTGGGCAGTGGCCCAATTCCTGGAAATCTCCACCCCTTCTCCAAAATAGTTGGAATAATCCTCCCACTCATTAGCCTATGAAATTACCCAGCCCATAAAAACTAACCATCCCATATTTTAGGGCCTCTTGCCTTCTGAGATGGTCCACACTCTGTTTGTGGAGTGTTTCCCTCAGGGCCACTCTTGCCTTTTGAGACAAACCACAATCTGTCTATGGAATGTGTATCTTTAAATAAATCCATTTCACACCTGTCACTTTGCCTCTCACTGAATTCCTTCTGCGCGGAGACATAACCTAAGCTTCATTAAGTACTGAGACCAGGTGTGCGATTTTAATTAAAAGACAGTGGGTTCAAGCCCCAATTTGAGTTTTTGCTGGGTTCAAGACCCATCTGAGTTGTGCGGTTTCAACAGATTTGTTTTTATTGTCAAACCAGGAAGAGCCCTTGCCTGAATACAGGATATCAGACCTTGAAGCAGGAAGGAAGGGGGCAGGGCACAACACTTAAAAGAATGACATAGCCCGAGGACATGACATAAATGGATTAGAACCAAATGGCTCCAACATGGTGGACGAGCCAACTTCCACTAGACCTTGAGCCTCAGAATACACTCACTATAACACATCAGCAAGCTAAATGACACACCCACAGGCGCCATGACAGTTCTAAGGCGACCATAAAGATCAAAAAGTGGGTGGTGGTCCAATTCTTGGAAATCCCTGCCCCTTCCTGAAATAGCTGGAATACTCCTCCCACTCATTAGCCTATGAAATTACCCACCACTATAAAAACTGACAACCCCACACCCTTGTGCCTTTTCTCACCTTCTGAGATGGCGCACACTCTGTCTGTGGAGGGTGTTTCTCTCTAAATAAATCCACTTCTTACCTATCACTTTGTTTCTCACTGAAGTGTTTCTGCAATGAGACATCAAGAACCTGGACTTCATTAGGTCATAAAACCAGGTGTGTGATCTCAGTTGGAAGACTGTGGGTTTTGGCCGGGTTCGAGTCCCAACCGAGTGGGTTCAAGTCCCAATCTGAGGTGCACGGTTTCAACCTTGCACCACACTTGCTAAATTATAAGTTTCAAAAAGGTAGAATTCTGACTCTTAGACAAATAAAGAATGAATACATGTCAAATCTTTTCTTTAACTCATTAATTGGTAAATGAATTAGAAAGATGTTAAAAACAGTTCAAAAATGTTTTTGGGGCTTCCCTGGTGGTGCAGTGCTTGGGGGTCCGCCTGCCGATGCAGGGGACGCGGGTTCGTGCCCAAGTCCGGGAGGATCCCACATGCCACGGAGGGGCTGGGCCCGTGAGCCACGGCTGCTGAGCCTGCGCGTCCGGAGCCTGTGTTAAAAATAAGAAATTTCCATCCCCTCCTTCTTAAAACATTTACTTTGGAAAACTTTTAATCAGAAGTACTTTCTCCTCTCTTTGAAATGTATAAAATCCTTTTGAATAGTGGATAGGCTTTTTGTCTGCTTTATGACACAGTAATCCTTTCTGAAGGACATGGGAGCCATCTCTTTGAAATGCAAACATTAAGAGATAGTGCCACTATCTTCTAATTTCTGTGGAAAGTGCAAGCCTCACTTATTTAGTCACCTTGCTCCAAGTTGCAGAACTCCTCCTGTCATAAAGCCACAAGAGGTTTGTGTTTCCTCTGAATAAAACCAGTTAGCTAACATGGATGGTCATCCCAATTACCAGGTACAGCTAAGATGAATTACGTGTCACAAAAGGTGCCGTCCAGCCCTCTGAGTTGAGAACTATTTACTGTTTATCTTGAGAACATATATGTCAAGGGTTGTATCTGTTTGGCTCCAGAAAAAAAAGTAAGTCTTCCTTCTGTCTTTGCAATCAGTCTCTTAGTGGATTGTCTGTGATGTGCATCACATTCTGGTTTGATGCTTATTTGATAATAAAACTGTTTTCTTTCTCTTCTCTCTATGGAGAGGTTTTCTGGGTTGGCAGATTTCATTTTAACTATGTTTCCCCAACAGTCTGTAACCTTAGGCAAGTTACTTTTAACTGTAAACCATGCCTCAGCTCCTTTGACTATAGAATAAGCATCCTAATAGTACTATCCCTGGAGTCACTGGGGAGATTCAATGAATTAATACCATAAAGAACTTCAGGCAGAACCTGTGGGGAAGCAGTGGAGGGCTCCCTGCCGCAAGTGCAGAGCTCGGCCACCGAGAGCTCCACGTGCCAGCGCAGGTCCTGGAGCTGCAGCTCCGAGGGAGGAGCTCACGTGGGGCCTTCCGTGGTCCCTGCAGGGCACATGGAAATCCCAGGCGGGGCAGAGTTCTCCCAGGCACACCCACACTCTGGGGATGGCCCTGGAGAAGGAAGGGTGAGGGGTGGCCCAGGTGGGCAGAGGAGCAGCTCCAGGCGAGGGTGAAGGGGGCCCGGGGGCCCGCCCTCCATCCCTAGACACGGATTCAGACAGAGACAGTGTATATTGAGCGCCTACCCTGTGCTGGGCGCTGTTCAAGGTGAGTCCTTGTCTTAAAGGGACAAAACCACGCAAGCAAATAATAAAATTTGAGGTATTGGTGAGGGCTGCAAAGAAGACAAAATGGATAATGTGGTAGATGAGCAGCTGGGCTGTTTTAGGTAGTTGGGCGGGGGACTATCTCCTGCTGGTAACCACTAAGACACTGTTCAACACTGTGCTGTTGTCCACTTGAAATGAGGCTGGTCAACACTGAGATGTGATGTCACACTCACACTGGATTTCGAAGATTTAGTTGGAAAAAAATGTAAAATACATTATTAATAATTTTATATTAATCATATGTTAAACTAATAATATTTTTGATATATTTGGTTAAATAAAATATGTTTTTACAATTTCAAAAAAAACCCCACACAAATGCCTGCTATAAATCAAGTACTCAAAACACGTTGGCTGTTAATATCATACAAAAGTAATCACTATAGCAGCTTCTGGAGTTGATGCTCCAAGACATACCTGCATTAGAAATAGATCCTGGAGGCCACAGTGTTCTAGATATAAGTACTGATGGGGATTTGACAGGTAGAACGGAGAATGTTGCCACTTATCCAACATCTGTGCTTTGCTGCATGTTGGTTAACTGTCTATCCAAGACTTATGGACAGTGCTGGACATATGTTTTCACATGTTCTATACCTTAACTATTGATTATACATTTTTTAAAGGCCAAGACAGAGTTTTTATTCTTACTTGTCTTTTCAAACTCATCTAATAACTCAATATTCTCCCTGGTTCCAAATTACCCCTTTTGGTTACCTGCTGATTCTACACTTAGCCATTTCTGTTTTAGCTGCATTTTCAATATTCCAGTCTTGTATTTTTAGCAGTTCTCATTCCATTATGTTTCTATTTTAATTTCTTCTCAACGTAATTTTTTTTTAAATGTATTATTATATAGGAGGCAAGGCAATTTGAAAGGGAAAGCAAACTATTTTAGTGATGATACAATAATTTTACTTTTGTAACAAATTATCCCTGTGGGTTCTGTGATAAATTCTAAAGCAATAAGGTATGTTAGCTGCAAAGGCTTGCAATAAAGCCAGTGCCAAGTGAATGGAGGTTGTTCCAAAAGTTGTAGGTCAGTGTTAGGGCTGAATTCAGTTAACGGGAGGCAATCCCTTAACGTTTTAGCTGATAGGGCCACATTAGAAGTGCTGTTGTGTGATCACATTTTCGTGCCTATTATGTCTTGATTAAGACTCCCCTGGATACTCCTTTTTAATGGAATTTGAGGAATTAAAAATGGCTTCACAAATCACTTTTTAATCTGGTGAAGTAAGCAGGGAATGAAAAACACCACACTGTTATCTTCAAGTGCAAAGAAAGTTGTAAATAAAGAAAACAAATTAGTGGCTGGTTCACACCTCATCAGCTACCTAACAACCTGTTACCAGTTAATTACACACCTTTAAAATGCACGTACAAGAGAAATTATTCAGAAATCAGTTGCTCTAAAGGGGAGGATGGCAGACAAGTACCATATCAGAAGAGGGTATATTTAACTATTTAGATAACCAACCATGAATGGGAAAAAAATTTTTTTTTCTCAAGGATTATAGTCCTGAAAGTGCCATCTATCAGTGGTTTAGCTTCTGTGGCTTCCACACCAACAATTCACTCTGGACAGATAAATATTTGTTGAGCACCTCCTGGGAAATAGAGTCTCCAGTATCCCTTTGGGACCCACTGTAATATTCTTGCTCTATCAGTAGCACCCACTGGTTGTTTACTATGTTCAGAGACCAGTCCTGAGCAATTTGAGAATTAGACCACAGATGACAAAGCTAAACATCACCATTGCCAAAAAGTTTGAACAGTCTGGTTGCATGATTTTTACTGCACAATATCCCTGTTGCCTCTTGTTGTAGCATTAATGTAAATAGAAAGCAATTGGAAACCATGTACATTGAACAAAAAATAAATTTGGGATGGAAACTGTTGGGGACGATTATGTTATCTCGTCTATATACACAGCCTTGTTGAGGGACTTATATGTGTCTGTGTTTGATTTATTTCTCTAAAATTGTTTTCAATAAGTAAAAGACTCCAAAATATGGCTTCATAAATACTAACAAAATTATGGAGCTGTCCTACAGGAGATTGGTCTGCACACTTTATCTGGAATCAATCATTTTCTTGTCCTGTGCCCCTAGTTACCCCCTGTTAAACCAGGATAATCATAACCTACTTCACTGGGTTGCTTGGATGCACAACTGACAGAAGTAATTTCAATGCACTAACCTTGTGGTAAATGTTAATTATTATTTGCCATGGTATTTATGGATAGTGAACCATGACATTGGTTTGGTTGGCTGATCAAATCTATTTCCTATAGCAGTTTAGTGTAACTTACGATCTAAATTCTTAAAGTGATAATATGTTATTCATCTAATAAGGGTCAGTTACAAATTAGCCTGTTTTGAAATTGGAAGTATATGCAGTTTGAAATCAATTAACTCCACAAATAACTTTTAAAAATATATTGATTCTATCTGTATTATATTCACTTGGAAGTGATTATTTACATGATGAATATTCAGATCTTTTAACATTAATTCATCTTCCGGCAAGTTAATTCTTCCCTGGGTATTACAGTCAAAAGACAATTAGTCATTTTCAATTTAAAAAATATATATACGCACATACGTACACGCACATACACATGCACACACTCATACATGTATATTCCATAGTCCATAAGTTATTCAAAATCATTTTGGTAAAATTCTCATGCTTATTTGCCCGAAGACGAATAATTAGGTAAAGGGTATGCTTAGTTTGCGCAGGGTGTATGGATCTTTATTAGATCCTGGTCTGAATATTGTACACATCCATAGAAAAATCTCAGAGAGTAATGACCTCTTTCCATCCCATGTAGGTCAATTTAAGAATGCTATTCTACAGCCTTCCCCATTCCTGCTGATAAACTTCCCCTGAAGCATTGAAAAGATGAGTTAATTTGTATGATACGGTCCATCACATAATAGTGGACAAGATGCTGCATCAAGTTTAAAAGATTGGATTCTCTTATAGTTACATCTTCACTGGATTATTTTTGCATGTTACAAAAGTAATACAAACATATAAAACAAAATATGTCTACTGGTGGACTTCCATAACTGCAGCCCTCTAAGATAACTACTTTACATATATGATTTTTTTAAAAATGCATTATATGTACTCTATTCTGAAGCAACCCCTTATTTATGAAAATGTAGGGTATTCCCAAGTTTTTCTAACAATACTAGAAATAAGTGTCCTTGAACATATATCATCAAATACTGTTGCCAGTCTTTCACTGATTAAATATCTAAAAGTAGAGTCACTGGGTTAAAGAGTAGCTGCATTTAAATTTTAATAAATATTACTAAATAGCCACCTAAAGAGTCTATAACTTACACACTCACTCACAAAGCAGGAGTGTACCTACTCCAGCAACACCTTACTTGCTCTGGGTAGTATCCCTCTTTTAAGTTCTTGCCACTCTCTTCGATAAGGAGATTTGAGGCCATTATGGGATTGAACATTTATTCACATGTTTTTGGTGATTTTACTATCTTTTCCATTAATTGTTGTTTACCCCTTTACCTTTAGCTCACCCCCATTTTCTTCTTCTATCACTTTGGGCAAGTCAATCTCCCTGAGGCTTTGTTCACTGTCTATACATTGTCCAAATGAGACACATTCAAAACCTGGGCATTTTGCTTGTCCCTTTCTCTCTTACTTGATTTTGTCTCCATCCCATTCTGAAATGTATTGTTAAACGATAATTTTCAAAACAAAAATAAAAGTAAGAATAATGACTTTCATGCAGTTATAAAAATGAACATGTGTTAAAGATTTTACTTTACTCATTTGTTCAGGGACACTGGCAGATATTATACCAGTTTGAAGAATGGTCAAAAGGCACAAATCTATATGGAGTAAAGGAATGGAATAGCAAATGGAAGAAAAAGTGTTTTTTTCCTGAGGAAAGAGGGAAGTCAGTTGAAACTCTATCAGAATATGGCAGTCTATCAACTTTTTAAAAGTTTTAAAATAGCTCAAAGACTATGAAAGGCTAGCATCTGTTAATACAGAAAGCTATGCTGTATGCATATAATGCACAGTTTCCATTGAAACACACATTTTTTTCTACAATCTTTCCCCTTTCGATCAAAATTAATCTCAAAAGTTTATTCTTGATTACAAAATAAGATTTCCCAATAGCATATTAAAAGGATCATACACCATGATCAAGTGGGGTTTATCCCAGGAATGCAAGGATTCTTCAATATATACAAATCAATCAATGTGATAAACCATATCAACAACTGAAGGAGAAAAACCATATGATCATCTCAATATGTGCAGAAAAAGCTTTTGACAAAATTCAACACCCATTTATGATAAAAACGCTCCAGAAAGTAGGCATGGAGGGAAATTACCTCAACATAATAAAGGTCATATATGACAAATCCACAGCCAACATTGTTCTCAATGGTGAAAAACAAACCATTTCCTCTAAGATCAGGAACAAGACAAGTTTGTCCACTCTCACCACTATTATTCAACATAGTTTTGCAGGTTTAAGCCACAGTAATCAGAGAAGAAAAGAAATAAGAAGATTCCAAATCAGAAAAGAAGAAGTAAAACTATCACTGTTTGCAATGACATGATACTATTCATAGAGAATCCTAAAGATGCTACCAGAAAACTACTAGAGCTAATCAATGAATTTGGTAAAGTAGCAGGATACAAAATTAATGCACAGACATCTCTTGCATTCCTGGGCTTCCCTGGTGGCACACTGGTTAAGAATCTGCTTGCCAATGCAGGGGACATGGGTTCGAACCCTGGTCAGGAGGATCCCACATGCCGCGGAACAACTAAGCCCATGTGCCACAACTACTGAGCCTGCACTCTAGAGCCTGTGAGCCATAACTACTGAAGCCCACATGCCTAGAGCCCATGCTCCGCAACAAGACAAGCCACCTCAATGAGAAGCCCACACACTGCAACGAAGAGTAGCCGCTGCTCGCTGCAACTAGAGAAAACCTGCGTGCAGCAATGAAGACCCAATGCAGACAAAAATAAATAAATACATTTATTTTAAAAAAATAAAAAAGAAATCTCTTGCATTCCTATACACTAATGATGAAAAATCTGAAAGAGAAATTAAGGAAACACTCCCATTTACCACTGCAACAAAAAGAATAAAATACCGAGGAATAAACCTACCTAAGGAGATGAAAGACCTGTATGCAGAAAACTATAAGACACTGATGAAAGAACTTAAAGATGATACAAACAGATGGAGAGATATACCATGTTCTTGGATTGGAAGAATCAACATTGTGAAAATGACTATACTACCCAAAGCAATCTACAGATTCAATGCAATCCCTATACAACAACCAATGGCATTTTTCACAGAACTAGAACAAAAAATTTCACAATTCGTATGGAAACACAAAAGACCCTGAATAGGCAAAGCTATCTTAAGAAAGAAAAACGGAGCCAGAGGAATCAGACTCTCTGACTACAGACTATACTACAAAGCTACAGTAATCAATACAGTATGGTACTGACACAAAAATAGTAATATAGATCAATGGAATAGGACAGAAAGCCCAGAGGTAAACCCACACACATATGGTCACCTTATCTTTGATAAAGGAGGACACATGGGGAGATCAACTCGGTGCTTTGTGACCACCTAGAGAGGTGGGATAGGGAGGGTGAGAGTGAGACGCAAGAGGGAGGGGATATGGGGATATATGTATACATATAGCTGATTCACTTTGTTATACAGCAGAAACTAACATAACATTTTAAAGCAATTATACTCCAATAAATATATTTTTTAAAACTTTAAAAAATTAACAAAAACAGAAACAAAATAAGATTGTTGTTAGTGGATTTGGTCTGGTTGTTTATATAGATGCAGCAAGAATACTATACCACATAGGCCTTCTTAAATTGGCTTTGCTGGAGGTTTTCATAAGGAATCTCAGAATGAACTTTTAAAAGCCTCTTGTTATGTGCTATTCTGAGGTTAAGAGTCCAAAGTAAGAACTCACCAGCAGATTTCACATGCACTACCTATAAATGTGGGCAAATTCTTTTCTTTTCCAAGTTCTCCCAAATATTCTAAGATTCTTGGGCCTACTAGGAAGTAAACTTCCACATTCACCTGGAAGGTTGGGAGCCCTGTAAGCCAAGTACCAGTCCAGTTTACCCAAGAGAGCTTTGTAAACATTTGTTTATAAAATCTAAAATGTTCCTTGCTTAAAATACATGGTCATATTTGACTAAATTAGCGTCATTCTCAAATATAACAACTGAATATCCACATACAAAATAATAAAGTTGGGGGCTTCCCTGGTGGCACAGTGGTTGAGAGTCCGCCTGCCAATGCAGGGAACATGGGTTCATGCCCCGGTCTGGGAAGGTCCCACATGCCGTGGAGCGGCTGGACCTGTGAGTTATGGCCGCTGAGCCTGCGCATCCGGAGCCTGTGCTCTGCAACAGGAGAGGCCACAACAGTGAGAGACCCATGTACTGCAAAAAAAAAAAAAAAAAACAATAAAAAAAAATAAAGTTGGATGCTTTTCTTACATTATTCACAAGATTAATTCAAAATAGAACATAGACCTAAATATAAGAGCTAAAAAAATAAAATTCTTGGAACAAAATATAAGAGGTAAATCTTTGTGACCTTGGGTTAAGCAAAGGCTTCTTAGATATAACACCAAAAACACAAGTGACCAATAAAATAAAATAAGATGAGTTGGACTTCATCACAATTGTGCTTCAATGGACACCATTAAGAAAATGAAAAGACAACCCACAGAATGGGAGAAAACATTAGCAAAACATATATCTGATAAAGAACTTGTATTTAAACTATATAAAGAAGTCTTATAACTCAATAATAAAAAGACAAGTATTTCAATTTTTAAATAGGCAGAGGATTTGTATAAAGATTTCTCAAAAAAAGATATAAGAATGGCCAATAAATGCATGAAAAGATGAACAATATCATTACCCATTGGGGAAATGTAAATCAAAATCACAGGGTGATACTAATTCACATTTATTAGGATGGCTATAATCAAAAAGACAGAAAATAACAAGTATTGACAAAGACGTAGAGAAATTGGAATCCTCATACACTCCTGTACATAATGTAAAATGGTACAGCCACCATTTTGGAAAACGGTCTGTCAGGTGACTGTGTGTTTATACAGTCACCATAAAAGCAGTTAAACACAGAGTTACCATATGACCTAGCAAATCTACTTCTAGGTATGCACTCAAGAGAAGTGAAAACATATGTTCACACAAAAATTTGTACATGAATGTTTATAGCAGCATTCAAAAAAATTGAAAATGACACCAAATGTCCATCAACTGATGAATGGATAAAGTGTGTTATATCCATACAATGGAATAATATTTGACAATTATAAGGAATGAAATCCTGGTACATACTACAACATGGATGAATTTTGAAATGTTATGCTAAGGGGAAGAAGTCGATTACAAAAGATCACATATTGTATGATTCTATTTATATGAAATGTCCAGAACAGGCAAATCTGGGTTGGTGGGTTTGCAGGGAAATGGGGAATTATTGCTCATGGGTACAGTGTTTAAAGGTGATAAAATTTTTCTAAAATGTATATGGTGATTGTTGCATAATATACCAAGGACCATTGAAGTATATACTTTAAATTGTATGGTATATGAATTATACCTAAAGCTGGATAAAAAATAATAACTAAAATTATGACCTATAACATTATACTGTTGTCTGATATTAAGCAAAACTGTAGCAGGACTCTGATAAATGGAAATACATCACGGACAGTGAGGGAATTGACAGATCTCTAGAAATGTTTCATTTATGTTTTAATTTCTGAAGTGGTTGTATTAACAAGCTTTTACTCATATAAATTTAACCTACAGTAGGCTAGCCATCTCTTCTGATTTGACAACTCTTTCTACGTGACTCATCAATAATAACATATCAAATAAACCTAATTTTTTTTCTAGCACCTCTCTTTTTATAAGGTGAAAGAACAAATCTTTTTGATTTTCAAGGAGCCCTCTGGAAAATCTCAAAGACAGTTTTAGTTCTCTGAGGTCCTCAAGAAGCTTGATGATCCCAGAGGGGGTTGGAGACCACATATACCTGACTCCTTTAGGACAAAATTACTCTTTTTCTCAAAAAATGGAAGTACATGTGCAGCTGTATTTCTCTGAAGCGATGACTCCTAAGTATAGTCTAAACCATATATTATTTATAACTTTTACCCCAAGTTGCTAACTTCTATTTCACAGAGGGGGCTGGGGAGTGGATAATTGTCTGCCACGCACCAGCATTCTGTAGCACATTTGCAGAGGCCACGAACACACCTAACACAGTTTTCTAAGCCACACACATCATTTATATCTGCCTCTCAAAGTGGCGAAAATGAGCACATCCATTACGGACTCAAGAGATAGAGTCATAACAATGAGAAGTAGATGTATATTAACTTAAAATTATGATTAGTAATCAGTATTTCAGTACTCTCTTACTGTCTTAAGATACTTACTATCATATGAAAGTCCATTAATTAACTCAACTTAGTGTCAGCCCAAGGTTTTAAGTTACCTAGAGATCTTAGAACTTGTCTTGAAACTGACATATGACAAAACAATTATTGTTGCCATAAGTTTATCAGAATAATAATTTAATCTGGGTAAACACAAATTTACATTTTTCATAATCTTAAACATTAAGTAGAAGTAATGTTAAGTTTATTCAATCAGCAAATCTATTTAAGATTATGAAGTACACATCCAAGTAAAGTAGAAATCTATACTTATGTATTATGCTTTTTAACACTGACAAATCATAGATGACATAACTTTTTTTTTATAAAACCAGTAATATTAAACTTGTCTCATTAACTAAATTATGTGAAAGTGAATTCTTAAAATATTTCTGGGCTGAAAACTTTTTAAATCTGGCACATTGAAAGTATGAGAAGTTCAATTCCCTTATTTTAGGAATATTCTAATTATATAAGTACTTATTTCTTTAAGATATATATATATATATTTTTTTT
>NW_020174561.1:13016480-13189210 GCF_003031525.2 Neophocaena asiaeorientalis asiaeorientalis
AAGATATATTTTATAATTTAATTTATTAGTACTATTTGGAGTAATAAAATTCTATACACTCACATGATGAGAGGTAAAAGCCTTTCTAAATTATAGTCACATACAAATATACATAGTGAGAGGGAGAAAGCTTATAGCTTTCATTCTAAAATTTTAGCCATGGGTCAAGAGTAAACATAGAAATATAAAACTCACCAGTGGGCAAGAAATTCTTAATTGATTTGATCTCAAAATAGGCAAACAGAAAAGACTAACACACCAGATTCTCTGTTGTTTCGCAGCCAGCTGAGTTCTCTATTAACTATTAATCCATTTATAGAGATGGTCAAATGATCAGGTCATAAAACCAAATTTTCAACAATTACTGGGAAATAACTTATTGGCCCCAAACAATCCAAACACAAAACATAAAATTTGTAGAGAGGAAAATTAAAACTAGAAAAGCAGAGAGGAAGCAAAGTTTTATTTCCATTTTGGATTCACATTTGGGAGCCAAGAGAAGGCTGCTGTGGGCGTAGCTGCCCATGGAGTGTACTTCCCTCCTTATGAAGTTTTCCTGGTTCTGGTACATGAATCCACTGAGCATCTCAGTGGAACCTCCAAAACTGTTAAAAGGTAATTTTCCGGAAAAGGTAAAATCATGACTCTCATATGGATTTAAAAATGAGCATGTGTTGAAGATTTTATTTTACTTATTCAATGAGGGAACCAGGTAGACAGTATAACTGGTTTAAAGGAAAAGTCAAAAGGCACTAATTTCTATGGAGTAAAGGAATGGAGGGAAGTCAGTTGAAATTCTTCCAGACCAGACAGAATGTGCATGTGTATCAACTTACAAAGAGTTGTAAAATAGTGCAAAGATTATGAAAGACTAAAACCTAATAACCCAGAAGGATATGCTGTGTGTAGATAATGTATAGTTTTCCACTGAAACACAAATTTATTTTTTTCTACAGTCTGTTCTTCTGAATGTCTTTATATAGCATCTGTTCATGTCTCCTGCAGACCCCATAAATGTTTAATTGCTCTTCAAATAAAACCTTGTTCTCATATGACTAGCAGTTGAGAAAAGATTCCTACTTATGTGGTAAATGCAAAGCAATTTTATTAATAGTTTTCTCCTTTATATGATATTGAGGTACTGGTTTAACTGATTTTTTAAAAATTTCTCTATTAGTTATTTGGGCATCCTTTATAGATAATATGCAAAAGAAAAGAGATTGCTCATAGTTGGGAATAGTTGAATTTATAGGACAAAGTGGAAGGGCCCAAAGCTCATTTAATTGATTGATTGATTTAATAATCACTTATGGATTGTTCTTCATGTGCTAGGCACCATGCTTTAAGCTTTCAAGAATTTAATATTTATCAGGGGCAATAGACAAGGAAATAATCATTTCTAGATATTGGTGAGAATATTATAATGCAGGTATATAAAGGGTGTTTTGAGAGCACAGCCTGGGAATCAAAGTCACCTAAGACACCTAAGCTCAGTCCTCTAGGAGTTATTTAGCAAGGTCAGGGTTGCTTATAGAAGGTTTCAGGCAAAGTGAGTAAACAAGTGCATGGGTTGGAAGGCAAGAAAGCAGGTAGCATTGTGAAAATTATGATTCCCTCCGTGTAGCTAGAGCATAGAATTTGAGAGGAAGGGATGGCAAGAGATGAGGCTGGGAGGGAAGCAGGGTCAGCTGTGGGATGAGCCAATTGTGACAAGCTAAAGAGCTGGCTGTCGGCTGCAGGTAAAGCATTTTAAGCTAGAGAGCTCCAGGAGCAAATCTGCATTTTAGAAAGAGGTCTTAAGCAGCAGGATGGGGAAAGGACTGTTAACGCTAATGTTTTCCAGCGTATATTCTATTAATACTTTAGCACAATTTTTTTTTTTTTTTTTTTTTTTTTTTTTTTTTTGCGGTACGTGGGCCTCTCACTGCTGTGGCCTCTCCCGTTGCGGAGCACAGGCTCCGGACGCGCAGGCTCAGCGGCCATGGCTCACGGGCCTAGCCACTCCGCAGCATGTGGGATCTTCCCGGACCGGGGCACGAACCCGTGTCTCCTGCAACGGCAAGCGAACTCTCAACCACTGCGCCACCAGGGAAGCCCTAGCACAGATTTTTTCAAACTGATTTTCAGGTTCCCCCCCTGCAATCTTTGTTTACAATGTTTGGTCTGTAGCCAGTTTTTCTGCATTTTGAGTGCAAGGATGTGACTTTGTGGTAGAGGATGAATGAAAAGAAATGAAGGGGGAGAAAATGATGCTATGAGGCATGAGTCAGCGAACTAAGGCTTGTAGGCAAAAGTTCGTTGCCTGTTATTGTAAATAACGCTTTATTGGAACACAGCCATGCCCGTTCACTTCCATAGAGCCTATGGCTGCTTTTGAGTCCCAACAGCAAAGTTGAGTAGTTGTGAAAGTGTGTCTGGAATGCAAAGGCTAACATATTTACTATCTGGCCCTTCAGAGAAAAAGTTTGCCAATCCCTGACACGAAGAGTTAAAAATTTGTATGTTAACTTATTTAGTTTATTTGATCATTTATTATTTATTCCCTGATTCAAAAGGATTTATGCAAATGTGTGTGGCCAGTCCCATGAAAAATTTTAAACCTTGAAAGCTGTGCTGGTAATAATACTTATCAAGATGACTATATTAACGCCATGTAGAAGAGCATCTGCATGACATTAATTCTTCTCGACATCTTCCAAGAAGAAGGAGCAGAAAGATCTGGTTTATATGCTATTGAGCTTGATTTATTTTTGTTCAAGGAAAGATACTTGATTACAGATACATTTAAAAATATTCTGCATAACTTTTAGGACCTTGAATTTGAAAATCTCGAGTTTGAGGATTGAATATAATGTTACAATTTTTCCTGGATTCCTGGTGTGATGTCTCTGGCCTTAGCACAATGCCTTATTTGTGGGAGAAATACACAGAAGTATTCTGTCATTGACAAATTTTAGTCACCTCTTAGAGTCCCCATTCTAAATGAGACTACCTTGGACTGCACTGAATAGGCAACTTACAGAGAGTACGGGACGCAAAGAGGTCAGACACAAACACTTCACAGCTAGTGTCCCACAAGCTGCCTGCTCAGCCATCCTTAGCTAGAACACCTTGAATATTTGAAAATTCAGAAAAGAAGCAAAAACCTGTCTCATTGTTAAATCTTCTGTAGTGCCTCAGTACTCATCTTGGGAGACTGTGACACATGCATCAGTAGCATTTACTTAATAAGAAACTCCTTTGACGAGTTTAAGGCCAGAGAACAGTGATGTTAAAAAAAAAATAAAAGTGTATTTCAGTCCTTGATTGAAATTATCCAAGATTTTGGGAAAAGTCAATTTGCATAACAGTTGGTGTTTTACCTCCTGGTGTTAAACCCATCTTGCCTATGCTGTCTTTGTGGATCCGTTAATCAAGTTTCCTGCCTTCTCTAGACAGCAGCCTAATTGTTTATGTCCTGCAGAAACCCCTCACTGAGAAAGAGATTTAATTTGTAGCTGAAGCTAATATTTTTATGCCGGGAAAACACTATCACTTGTTACAATGTTTTGTCAGCCTCATCATTAGTCTCCTAATAGAATCCCTTCCTTTGATCTTAATCTGACTTCTCTTTTTCTATTACCTCTGTCACAACTTTTGGTTTTGTTCTTTGACCCAGAATATGCTTTCCTGCCAGAGAAAAATCATCATCATCACTGTAAAGAAGTATTGATTGCTTGCCCACGGGGTGCATTTCATTGTACCGGGTGCTGTGGGATTTTTACCAGGTTTCATTAGCTTTCTTCCCTGATGTAGCAGAAATAAAATAAAATAAAATAAAGCAACAAAAAAACCCAAAACTACACACACAGATACAAAACCTTTACTTTGTATTTGTACCTTTTACCTTGTATTTGAAGAAACTGAAAAACAGTAATCCAAAGTGTGAACCAGACATTAATATGGATCTCAAAACGAGCTGATTTAATTAGAAATGTATTCAAGCATGTAAGTATATTAGAACTGACCTTCCACCCTATTTGGTTTTCTGTTTCTTGCCAGCATGACTTTCTCTTCCATCTACCCTTTTCCTTTTTGCCCCATCTGGCCTTCTGACAGCCACAGAATGAGTGTTAGCTATGTACTATTATTTGACATCCTTCTTTTTATAAAACTGAATTTCTTTTGATAAATGTCAGAAAGGGACACACATTCTTCAGTAAAATGAGCTAAGCCTAGAACAGATCTGTCACTGCCACCTCCCCAGTCATCTCTTTTGCTTCTGACAAATACAGTATGTCCTGAGCTTGTCTGTCCTTGGTGACCTTAAAGAAATGGAAAAATGATCCCATCATTTCTGATTTCATCACTGTGAATTGTCACAGATGGCAAGTTAGAAATGATTAAAATGTTTACATATTCTTCCTTCGTTGCTGTCCTCTCTGGACAAATGTATGGACGTCAGAACAAAG
The DNA here is from genome assembly GCF_003031525.2 of Neophocaena asiaeorientalis asiaeorientalis. Classification (NCBI taxonomy): domain Eukaryota; kingdom Metazoa; phylum Chordata; class Mammalia; order Artiodactyla; family Phocoenidae; genus Neophocaena; species Neophocaena asiaeorientalis. The sequence continues at coordinate 13,020,932 of NW_020174561.1, forward strand.
CAATGGGAAAGGCTTTCTGGTAAATAAGACTAGCTTGCATTTTGGTTTGGAAACTTTTAATACTGTAAAGATTCTATTAGTTTTTATTTCCCAAATCCTTTTCAAGTCCCAAAAGAGGGATTGATTTTAAAAACAGCCAATTCTTCATCATTGAATTCCCCTCTATATGAATCACATTGCAAAAAAAAGAAAATTCACATAAAATAAACTTTATTCCAGTGGAGGGGAGGAAGAATATCTGTTTCCTCTACCTTTCTAAGTTCTCTGTTGGGACGCCTATAACAAAAGAAAGATTAACAAGGAAAATGCATAGCAATCTATATAATGTAAGGTTTATGTGTCACAGGAGCCTTCATAAGGAAATGAAGACTCAAAGAAATGATTAAACCTGAATGTTTTTATGCTGGGTTTGATGAAGAGTGGAAAATCCTGGAAAGATACAACAGGATAAAGAGTATGGGCAGTAAAAGGGGTGGCAGCGGGTAGGGGTGGGAGTGGGACTTAGAAAGGGCTGTGCATTCAGATTCCTCTCCTTGGCCTTTTATCTTTGGAGGTAAGGATACTCCTTTCCTCCAGGTATAGGGAGCGCCCTTCTCACATGAGCGTTTTGTGACTTGCTTCAGGGGAAGGTAAGAAAGTCCTTCCTATACATGCCTTTTTTCAAATTTCATCAGCTAAAAATATCTAATATGCTAAGCTGCTGTATATTGGGGGTACCCTGTGTAGGGTGTCAACTCATAGAAAAATGCACAACATAAGAGTTGTGAGTTAAGTTTTATTCAGGGTCTTACTGAAGACTATAGCCTGGGAGACAGACTCTCAGCTCTGAGGAAATAGCTTTGAAGAAGTAGGAGAGGAACCAGTTTATATATGACTTTTTTTGGTTAAGAAATACATGCAGGAAAACATACATCTTGGTAAAAGATTACTGCTAATCACAAAGAACAAATATCTCAAGTTAATGATTTTAGTGCTTTTCTATATATGGAAGGTGCAAGAATCTGAGGTCATTGAAATTCTTCTGAGGTATGCATCTAACTACCTAAGGGACTTGTTTATCCAAAGTACAGAGTACCTCCTGCTGTTTTTCATCCTGAATTCGTCTCTGATTGCACTGTTGGTCATGACTGCTGTGGGTTATGACTTAACCATTGTAGAACTGGGTGGTAAGCAACAGTCATTGGTTCTTTGTTCACATGGGGAGGAAGAAATTTTCCTCTATCCTTCTAGATTCTTCTGGCTGATCTAAGAATTAAATTGACATGAGACAGATTAAAAGGAGAAAATCAAACAAAAGTTTAGTAACATGGATGCATGGAAGAGACCCAGGAAAACTGAGTAACTCACCAAAATGGCCAAAATGCTCACTTTACATACCATCTTCAGATAAAGACAAAAGAGAATGTTGGGGGTAGTGGTTCGGGACTTCAAAGGGGAGGAAGGCAATTCCCATGAAGATGAAAAAGCAAATCTTTGGTAAACAAATATTTGCTGGGCCATATGCAGAGACAATGGAACATAAAAAGAATTTTACAGTCTTTGCTCGGTTCTTCCCTGTCTACCACACCTAGTTCATACTATAGTTTTCTATGGTGATAGCTGCCTTCCTGGAACAGGTCCTCTATCTTTATTCTTTTAGGTATCTAGGGGGAAGGTCAAAGTTTATTCCTGATGCTTTTGAGCATTGATTGTTTTCAGCTCGAAATAATCTGCAAGCCAATAAGGCACTTCAGGGCGGCAAATTTTGCTCCCTGAACCTATCCTGAACCCTCTCACACGTGAGTCATCAGTCTTTCTCTAAGAACATAATATTATTATTAGTTGTTCCAATGTCAAAACTGCCCTGAAGAACAGAAACAGGAGATAAAATGAGTATGTTCCTATAGTGATATAAGATATTATCTTATTTTCAGGTAGTTAGTCCTAGAAATGAGAGGAAGTCCTTCTTTCTCAGATCTGCCTGAAGGTCTGTTGTTATGGCACATTGCCTTTCTTTGAACTTCAAACTAGGAGTTTCAGTGTGTGAACTAAAAATGCCACCTGCCATATCACTAAAGGATGTTGCAGCCATCAAGCCATCACATTACAGTCGCCCTGATGGTGAGCCCTGAGGGAACTCAGGATGGACGCAGGATTTGTACCCCCATCTAGCAGTCAGCCACTGCAGCCATCCCTGATGGTATACCCTGAGGAGACACAGGATGAGAAGCACGGGATACTGGCCCCAGATAGCTGAGGTGCATATCAAAGGGTTGATTTCAGTGAGCCCAGACTTTTGCATCTTCCCGTACATAGAAAACCACTAAATTCCTTAACTCAAGATATCTGGTTTTCTTTAATTAACAATAATCTTCCAATGTTTCAACTACCTGGTTTTTGTTGCAAAAACTCCTATATTTCCTGGCTTCTCCCCTTGCCTCTTCAGAGCAGTCCCTCAGAGTTATCTGAGATACTGTGTTCCGGGCTTAAGTCCTCAGTTTTGTCTGCTGAATAAAACATAACCCTCAGGCTTCCCTGGTGGCGCAGTGGTTGAGTCCACCTGCCGATGCAGGGGACACGGGTTCATGCCCCGGTCCGGGAAGATCCCACATGCCACGGAGTGGCTGGGCCCGTGAGCCATGGCCACTGAGCCTGTGCAGCCAGAGCCTGTGCTCCACAACGGGAAAGGCCACAATAGTGAGAGGCCCGCATACCGCAAAAAACAAAAAACAAACAAAAAAACCCACATAACCCTCAACTTTTAGGTTGTGCTTTTTTTTTTTCAGTCGACAAATGTTAGCTATGTGAGAAAGAGTTCAATTAGACTTTACAGATGAGTCATTCAATGATCATTGAATGAAATGGACCATTCATCAATTTATTCCTTTAACAAACTGTTGCTAATCTCTACTGTATGCAGATGAGGGGTTAAGCATGGCATGCGTGGAAAACTAAACAGACAAGGTTTTTGCCCTCATGGGATTTGTCAGTAGACAAATAAGTGAATCTACAGATTATAATATTGTCATGAAGGAAATAGGAAGATGTAAAAGAAAATACAGAAGGCCTACTTTGGATAGCAGTATGGAATGTCAGAAGGCTTTATTCTACTTAATAATTCAATAGCATATTTACAGATATTGATCATGTATTGAGCATCTACCATATACTTAGTACTATTCTAAGTGATTTAAATATGCTAATTTATTTAATCGTCACAACAATTTTATGAGGATTGCCTTGTTATTCCAGATTACGATGAGGAAACTGAGGCACCGAGAGGTTTAGTAATGTGCCCAAGGTCACCAAGATAATGTGTAAGGGGCAAGATTTATCCTAGGTGGTCTAGCTCCAGAGCCTGGCCCTTAACTACTATTGTTATTGCAATTCATGCAACAATTATTACATAAATTACTTAAAGTATTGAATATTGCACTAGGTAATTGAGATACAAATATGTATTAAAATGGTGCATTGCTCTCAAGAAACTCACAATTTAGAGTGGGAGACAGAATGAGAACTACAACGCATTGGGACAAATATAATACTAGAAATATGAACAAATTACATTACAAGCACTGAGGATATAGCAATGCTATGGTTAGTGTTTATTGTTTTCTTATTAAAACAAAAAACTAATAGAGACAGTACTCCATGGTGAAGTTTAGGAAGGGCTGCTAAATTTGTTACTAGGGCAAATGGGAAGTTAAAGCACTGCTAGTGACTCTTTCCAAACTTGTGGAAATCTGTTGGTCCTTATAAACCAAATTCACTAACCCTCAATGATGCTAGCTTTCTCTCTACCCCTGACATACAGAAATAGACTTTGGAAACAGGAGAGAAACAACTGTGTTGAAGTGGGCAATTCAATACTACACTTATGTTCTAAGTTATAAACTATTGTTTGATGAAATTTACTTTTCTTTCAGCAGCAGTCTCTTTATTCTTCACTCTTCAAGCCTTAATCCATAACCCCAATCCCTGCCTAACATCCCCTCATGAATATTTCCCAGATGTCTGTTAGTCACCATGTTCAACCCACGGTATTGATGTCTTCCCAGGCTCCTATGCTTTGAAGCTTCTCTCCTTCACCCTGTATATTAGTTTCCTAGAGCTGCTGGAACAAATTGCCACAAACTAGGTGGCTTAAAACACCAGCAATTGGGCTTCCCTGGTGGCGCAGTGGTTAAGAATCCGCCTGCCAATGCAGGGGACACGGGTTTGAGCCCTGGTCCGGGAAGATCCCACATGACGTGGAGCAACTAAGCCCATGCGCCACAACTACTGAGTCTGCGCTCTAGAGACCGTGAGCCACAACTACTGAAGCCCACGTGCCCTGGAGCCCACACACCGCAAATGCTGAGGCCCACGCGTGCCTGGAGCCCGTGCTCTGCAACAAGAGAAGTCACTGCAATGAGAAGCCCCCGCACTGCAACGAAGAGTGGCCCCCCACTCACCCCAACTAGAGAAAGTCCATGCGCAGCAATGAAGACCCAATGCAGCCAAAAATAAATATATTTATTTTAAAAAACCCAGCAGAAATTGACTTTCTCAGAGTTCAAGAGGCCAGAAATTCAAAATCAAAATATCAGCAGAGCCATGCTCCTTCCAAACGTTTTGTGGGAGGATCTTACCTTGCCTCTTGCCTCTTCTGATGGCTCCTGGTGTTCCTTGGTTTGGGCAGCATAACTCTGATCTCTGTCTCCATCTTCACATGGCCCTCTTCACTGTGTCTGTCTCTTACGACAAAGATTCTCTCTTTTACCAAACTCTAGTCAGGCTCCTTTAAGCCGTCTTCTTGACCAGGCCTCTACCTTGGTCTATTAAAACTGCAGGCTTGGGCTTCCCTGGTGGCGCAGTGGTTGAGAGTCCGCCTGCCGATGCAGGGGACACGGGTTCATGCCCTGGTCCGGGAAGATCCCACATGCCGCGGAGCGGCTGGGCCCGTGAGCCATGGCCGCTGAGCCTGCGCGTCCGGAGCCTGTGCTCCACAATGGGAGAGGCCGCGACAGTGAGAGGCCCGCGTATCACAAAAAAAAACAAACTGCGGGCTCAGCACAAATGATTTTTCCATCCTCCCTTCCCACCTACACACAAAGACTTGAATAAACACTAGTGTAATTTCTAACAGTTCAAGGTTGAATTCTTAGGATGACCAGTCCAGCCCTCTTAAATTCCTGCCTCAGAAAACTCAAGGCTACCAAAAGAATTTACTGTTTGTTCCAGCCAACTCCTGAAGATAGGGCCTTCTCTCCCAGGCTCTGTGTGAGAGTAGGAGCCTAACTCTGATAAGTGCCAGTTAACAAACCCAGATGAATTTCACATGGACCAAATCTCCCTCCCACTTCACACTTTTTATAAATTTCTGCTTCCTTGACTCTTCTCAAACCCCTACCTTTCTCTTTCCCTACTCCTTCATTCTGCCTTTAGAACACCCAGTCACCTCTGCACAAATTGAATTCATGAAGGAGCCTCTTCCCTTTTGTGATAGTTTATTACCGATTAAAGTCTGTCCTTACAACTTTAACTACTGTCTGGCTTTATCTTTGATATTTACAAGGACACTCTCATTGTATGCAGGGCACATCCTAATCCAGTAATGTTCTCATCACAATCCTTACCTTATTTACTTCTGCAAAGACCCTTTTTCTAAATAAAGCCTTATTCTCAGGCTCTGGGTGAACAGAAATTTTAGGGGGACACTATTCAATCCACTGCACCCACTATATCCAATTAGTCACTGTGGCAAACTCTATTAATTGTCCACCTACTATCCAATGCCTATTTATTCCATGCTAATATTTTCTTTTTCCAAAAAGACATTGTGATCAGCCCCTGCTTATGGACCATGGGCAGTCTTAGGCAATCAAGGCCCTCCTGTCCCCCACTTCCCCAGCCTCCAATGCAGGTAGAGGCTGCCATGTGAGCCAGCTCTGGCCAACGACACCTAGAGTTTGCTGTGAAAGAGAGGGTTGTTCAATAGCATGAGGCAAAAACCGAGAGAACTGAGAAATGTCCCTGATATTGGTGTATGGTCAGGCCACTCAAGATGGCTGTTCTCTTGCTCTCTACATCCCCTGCCCACTCAATGTCTGCTTCACCTACACCTTACACACGTGACTGATCTTCCTACATACTTGTCCCAGGTTCCAGTTTGTGATTTTTCTTATCAAAGGGGCAATGAGGGGCGTGCCTCTCTACTGGTTTCCCTGGTAACTAATGAGCTTACCTGACCCAATTCCCCTATAACTGGAGATCTTCCCTTCCCCCAAGGAGGGAAGCCTGCCACCATGTCCTGCCCACCTTTCATGGTGCAGGATGTGGGTGTCGCTCAAGGACCTTGCTCCAGACGTGTAAGTTCTCCCCCATCCATTAAACTACCAATGTCTCTGTTGCTGACTCCAGGCTCTTTCTTTGGTCTTGAAGCTGGGCAAGCACAGGCCTCCTGAGGCCTGTGGGGTGCAGCCCAACAATTGGCGATTTTCTGCACCAAAACCAGCAGCCACCTGCATTTACTTGAGTAAAATAAGTCCCTATGTGTTAAGCCCTAGTCAGCAGAAATTCTGTTTATTGCATCCAAATTCATTTCTAATTGATTTGCTCACCAAGCTCAGTTAATTTTCTTTTTGCAATATCTCTCCTATTTATTGCTTCCTTTCCATTCAATCAAATCTTCATCATTTCTCACTAGACAATTATAACATCCTAATTAGGCTCCCAGCCTCCCTGCTTTATTCCAGACTCATCTATTCCCTGTGGGTCCACTAGAGTAATTGTTCTGAAACACAGATCATGCCCTCTGCTCAAAAATGTTCCTCAGCTCCCAATTACTTAGAGAATAAAGTCTAAAATTGTCAGCATTAATGATCTGGCCTCAATCTATTGTTTTCTAGTCTCATTTCACTTCCGTATCCTCACTCGCTCTACCTTTTGCGCCACCAAATGGCTTTCCCAGACGTATTATGTATTTTCACATCTCAGCCTCTCTCGTCCATCTGGAATAATTTGTGGGAATCTTATTTATCCCTCAGAATCCAGCCCAAATATGTCCTCCTCCATGAAGGCCTCTGTAGTCATCCAGTAGGAAATAATCCCTGAACTCATGTAAGACGTTGTTCCTCTGTTTCAGGCAGTTGCCAGCTTTGGAATGCTTTACTTTCAGAAAACTCTGTGCATTTACACAGCTAAATACCGTTTCCTATGCTGAGTGTACACTTTCATCCTTCACTGATAAACATTTCACACCATCACAAGGGCCTTCTACCTGACAGCCAAATGTTTAATCTTGGCAGCTTCATCATCCCGTCCCTTTGTAATGCGCATGTAATTATTTGAATATCCTAATGCATTTAGTCAATATTTTATAAGCATGAAAGTGATACTACTAATGAAAGTATAATTGGGACCAACAGTAAAATCATGAAATGGGCTCAGATTTGCTGTATCTTTGGCTTTAATCAGATACCCATTTCACTTAAATTGGTCCACCATGTTTAATTGTGAAGAAATGGTACAAAATTAGAGAATATGTAGAAAATGCGGGAGTATATTGTTGAAGGTTATGACTTGAAGTCCAGGTCTAGTAATGGGAGAAATGGAGACGTATTTTAAATGATGGATTAAGAACAAGCTGCAAAATACAGTGCAATTATCCAAAGGCACAGATAATATCACAGGTCCTTACAGCTGTTAATTGGAATACAACTTAGTAGAAATATTGTACTTTTATCATGAAAAAAATGAGAATTTGTGCTTTATTTTTTGTTAATTAAAAAGGTTTAGAACTTACAGACCACAAAGTCAGCATCACATTTTCTGCAAAATCTCCATTAGCAAGCCCTCTCCCCAAAATGGAAATAACTTTTTAAAAAGAACATTAAAAGCCATCTAAAGGAGACAGTGAACTCTAAATTGAGGTAAGAAATTACTTTAGAAAATTACTTTTATTGTCTCTAACATTTAATCTATATTTTTAATTTTTAAAAAAAATGTTAAAAATAATCATGTATACATGCTAGAACACTTAGGGATAAAATAAAGTGCACATTCGTATCATACTTACACCTTGCATAACATATCTAGCCCGGCAGAAAGACAATCCCCGCCCCCGCCATAGCTGGTACATCTGTAGCTCAGCTTCTGTACGCACAGTACAAGGGAGATATTAATTAATTGGGCTCCAAGAGGACAAAGAATTCCTGATCAAATAAGTTTAGGAATGCCCTTTACTAAGTCCCTGTCTTGGAGATTCAAAATACATAATAGCATATTAAAGAAGTCCCACGTTTTAAAAACTCCATTTAATTTTCTTTCCCCATCAGCACCCCTGTTAACAACACTTTCCCAACAAAAGAACACAAAACCATATTAAAAACTGAACAGCTTTCCTTTAATCTTAATTTAGGAAAACTAAATGATGGATTTCAGGGAAAGAAAGATGCCTCATTTTGAATTTTCTGCTGTGCCTAGCACAGTGTTTAGCACAAAAGCCTCTCAACAAATGCTTAACAATTAACTTGAGAGGAAAAAAAGGAAGACAGTTTGGAGTGTTTGGAGCTCTGAAAAAGCTTTAAAACCTACTTGACTTCCACCCAATGAGCTTCTTTGGTGTGTGTTCAGTAAAATATATACAACATAAAATTTACCCTTTTAACTTTTTAAAAGTGTACAATGCAGTGGTCTTAAGTATATTCACATCATTGTGCAACCACCACCATTGTTTCTTTCTAGAACTTTGTGCCTATATAGTATGGGAGGAAGAAAAGTTTTCCCTACCCTCTTAGGGTCCCTGGATGGGTCTGAAAATTAAACTGACAAAGATAGATTAACAGGAGAAGAGCATACAAACTGATTTAATGTAACTAATTTAATGTAATGTAAGCACATGACATGGGAGCCTTCATAAGGAAATGAAGCCTCAAAGAAATGGTTAAACCTCAGCGTTTCATGCCAGAAGTGATGAAGAAGGAAAAGTTGTGGGAAGATGTGATAGGACAAAGGTGAGCCAAGTGTGGTGAACTGGGGGAAACCTATCAAGGCCAGTTAGTTCAGATTCTTCTCAGTGTCCTTCCTTCTTAGAGATAAGGATACTTCTCCTTTTCTCCAGATATAGGAACAATACCTCTCACATGAGGGTTTTAAAACTTTGTCAGGGGTAGGTCAGAAAGCCCTTTTTGCACACATGATTCTAAGATTCCTTCAGCTTGAAATATTCAATATGCCAAGTTGTCCTATTTTGGAGTAGTGTGTCCTGAACCCCATCACTATTAAACAATAACCACATTCTCCACTCTTCTCAGTCTCTGGTAACCTCTATTCTTTCTGTTTCTATGCATTTGCCAATTGTAGGTACCTCGTATAAGTGGAATCTTACAATACTTCACTTAGCATAATGTTTTCAAGGTTCATCCACATTATACTATGAATCAGAATTTCATTCCTTTTTAAGGCTGAATCATATTGCATTGTATTGAAGGGGTTAGCAACAAGTCTACCTAAAATGTACCACTTTAGCGTGTGGATTATTATTTTTTTGCGGTACACGGGCCTCTCACTGTTGTGGCCTCTCCCATTGTGGAGCACAGGCTCCGGATGCACAGGCTCCGCGGCCATGGCTCACGGGCCCAGCCGCTCCGCGGCATGTGGGATCTTCTTGGACCGGGGCACGAACCTGTGTCCCCTGCATCGGCAGGCGGACTCTCAACCACTGTGCCACCAGGGAAGCCCCACTGGCCACATTTTTAAAAGTTTTGAGCTGAGAATAATCAAAGCCCCTAAAACTCAGGGAGCATTTTTTTTGAACCTTCCCCCCCTTAACTACCTAAAAGAATTTAGATAGGGGGCCTAGCTCAGAGAGAGAGCTATCACCAGAGACAACTTTTTTTTTTAAGCACTAAGTTTTAGGGTGATTTTAATTTTTTATTTATTTAATTTTATTTTTTTAAACATCTTTATTGGAGTATAATTGCTTTACAATGTTGTGTTAGTTTCTGTTGTATAACAAAGTGAATCAGCTCTATGTATACATATATCCCTATATCCCCTCCCTCTTACGTCTCCCTCCACCCTCCCTATACCACCCCTCTAGGTGGTCACAAAACACCAAGCTGATCTCCCTGTGCTGTGCGGCTGATTCCCACTAGCTATCTATTTTACATTTAGTAATGTATATATGTCCATGCCACTCTCTCACTTCATCCGAGCTTACCCTTCCCCCTCCCCGTATCCTTAAGACCATTCTCTAGTAGTTCTGCATCTTTATTCCCATCTTGCTCCTATGTTCTTCATGACCATTTTTTTTTTTTTAGATTCCATATGTATATGTGTTAGCATACGGTATTTGTTTTTCTCTTTCTGACTTACTTCACTAGCTTTACAATGTTGTGTTAGTTTCTGTTGTATAACAAAGTGAATCAGCTCTATGTATACATATATCCCTATATCCCCTCCCTCTTACGTCTCCCTCCACCCTCCCTATACCACCCCTCTAGGTGGTCACAAAACACCAAGCTGATCTCCCTGTGCTGTGCGGCTGATTCCCACTAGCTATCTATTTTACATTTAGTAATGTATATATGTCCATGCCACTCTCTCACTTCATCCGAGCTTACCCTTCCCCCTCCCCGTATCCTTAAGACCATTCTCTAGTAGTTCTGCATCTTTATTCCCATCTTGCTCCTATGTTCTTCATGACCATTTTTTTTTTTTTAGATTCCATATGTATATGTGTTAGCATACGGTATTTGTTTTTCTCTTTCTGACTTACTTCACTCTGTATGACAGACTCTAGGTCCACCCACCTCACTACAAATAACTCAATTTTGTTTCTTTTTATGGCTGAGTAATATTCCATTGTTTATATGTGCCACATCTTCTTTATCCATTCATCTGTCGATAGACACTTAGGTTGCTTCCATGTCCTGGTTATTGTAAATAGTGCTGCAATGAACATTGTGGTACGTGACTCTTTTTGAATTATGGTTTCAGAGATAACTTTTTAACTGAATGACCTACCTATGTGGCAGGGCAAACATTTAATCATCAGACATCAGCTCTTCTTATTGTCCTATGAGTCACCTTCCTCCTCTTTGAGGCCCCAGGGCCCTATCCCATTCCTTAGCTCAGGATGGCATACAAGTCTCTACTGCTTGACTTGCTTTTATGGACTCCCGTATGTACAAAATTAAATTGGTTTTCTCCTGTTAATCTGTCTTATGCCAACTTGATTATTAGACCAGCTAAAAAACCCTAGAAGGGTAGAAGGAAAAGTGTTTCTCCCCTACAGTATCTATATAATGAAGGGGAGCAGAACGTGCCATCCCAACGTATGCCACTTTGGCATATTAATTATTTTGAGCTGAAAGCACTTGAGAAGCAACTGATGCAGGAAGGGATCTCTCTCTCTCTCTCTCTTTTTTTTTTTTTTGGCTGTGCTGCTTGGCATCCGGTATCTTAATTCCCTGATCAAGGATTGAAACTGTGTCCCCTGCAATGGAAGCACACACCACCACTGGACCAACAGGGAAGTCCCACGAAGGGATCTCTGATCTCCCTCTTTCTACTTAAAAGTGGATAATAAAATTTCCCGTGAGAGAGGTACCCTCTCTGTACCAGGAAAAGAACATTCTTATCACTGGAGACTGGGAACCTACACCAAAATGGATCTATACAAACAAATCTACTAAAATAAAACAAACCTATTAAAATAACTTCCATTAGTTTCCCTCATATATTTTCAAGTCACTGTTCCACAATTTACTGCCCCTACCCCAAACCCTTTGTCTTGTCACATCTGCACAATTTCTCATTCTTTGTTTAAAAAGGTACTTAAGTTTTGGAGCCTAATGGTTTATTCCAGTCTTCATTTTCCTTTTGAAGATTTCCTGTGTACATGAAAAAATATGAAATAAAATTTGTATGTTTTTCTCCAGTTGATCTGTTTTGTCAGTTTAATTCTTAGGCCCAGCCACAGAGCCTACAAAGGTAAAAGGAAGTTTTCCTATAATACCACATTTTGTTATCCATTCATCTGTTGATGTACACTTGGGTTATTTCTACTTTTTGGCTGTTGTGAATAATGCTGTGTAGAGCAAAGATGTTGCCCACCATCCAGTTCTATAAGGATAAAAGGTTCAAGTCATTAGCCACTGCCGTAGCTGACTGACAGTGCACCCTGAAGGAAATTCAGGATGAAAAACCGGATAAGGCAGTCTGTGTTTTGGAAAAACAGACCCCTTAGATTGTTAGCGATATCTCTGGAAAAATTTTTAATGAACCCAGATTCTTGAATCTTCCCATACATAGAAAAGCACTAAAATCATTATCTGAGATATCTGATCCTTGTGACTAGCAATAACATTTTGCTGAGATGTATGCTTGACTGCAAGCACACCCTAACCAAAATCATATATATATGGCTCTCCTCCTACCTCGTAGGAGCATAACCTCAGAGCTGAGAGGCTATTTCCCAGGCTATGGTCCTCAGAAACGTCCCTGAATAAAACAGAAACCCACAACTCTGGCATTGTGCCTTTTTCTTTGTAGACAATTTTTATGAACATTGGTGTGCAAGTATCTGTTTGAACTGCTTTCCATTCTTTTGGGTATATTCCTGGAAGTGGAATGGCTGGATCATATCTTTAACTTTATGAGGAATCACTATACTGTTCTCCACAGTTGCTCACCATTCCCTTCAGCAAAGCACAAGGAGTCCAATTTTTGTCATCCTCCGCACAAACACTTGTTATTTTCTCCTTTTTCATAAAAGCCTTCTAATGGGTGTGAAATGGTATCTCACTGTGGTTTTGATTTGTATTTCCCTAATAACTAGGGATACTGAACATCTTTTCATGTGCCTATTGGCCATTTTAATATTTTCTTTGTCCAGTTTTGAATTCCAACTAATCATCTTATTCTTTAAGACGTCTTTATTGGAGTATAATTGCTCTACAATGGTGTGTTAGTTTCTGCTTTATAACAAAGTGAATCAGCTATACATATACATATATCCCTGTATCTCGTCCGTCTTGCGTCTCCCTCCCACCTTCCCTATTGAACCTCTCTAGGTGGTCACAAATCACTGAGCTGATCTCCCTGTGCTATGCAGCTGCTTCCCACTAGCTATCTATTTTACATTTGGTAGTACATATTAGTCCATGCCACTCTCTCACTTTGTCCCAGCTTACCTTTCTCCCTCCCCGTGACCTGAAATCCATTCTCTACATCTGCGTCATTATTCATGTCCTGCCCCTAAGTTCTTCATAACCTTTTTCTTTCTTTTTTTTTTAATATATATTCCATATATATGTGTTAGCACATGGTATTTGTTTTTCTCTTTCTGACTTACTTCACTCTATATGACAGACTCTAGGTCCATACACCTCACTACAAATAACTCAATTTCATTTCTTTTAATGGCTGAGTAGTATCCCATTGTATATATGCGCCACATCTTCTTTATCCATTCATCTGTCGATGGACACTTAGGTTGCTTCCATCTCCTGGCTATTGTAAATAGAGCTGCAATGAACATTGTGGTACATGACTCTTTTTGAATTATGGTTTTCTCAGGGTATATGCTCAGTAGTGAGATTGTTGGGTTGTATGGTAGCTGTATTTTTAGTTTTTTAAGGAACCTCCATACTGTTCTCCATAGTGGCTGTATCAATTTACATTCCCACCAACAGTGCAGGAGGGTTCGCTTTTCTCCACACCCTCTCCAGTTTTTTTTTTTGCGGTATGCGGGCCTCTCACTGTTGTGGCCTCCCCCGTTGCGGAGCACAGATTCCAGCTGTGCAGGCTCAGTGGCCATGGCTCACGGGTCCAGCTGCTCTGCGGCATGTGGGATCTTCCCAGACCGGGGCACGAACCAGTGTCCCCTGCATCGGCAGGCGGTCTCTCAACCACTGCGCCACGAGGGAAGCCCTAGACTTTTTGATGATGGCCATTCTGACTGGTTTGAGGTGACACCTCATTGTGGTTTTGATTTGTATTTCTCTAATGATTAGTGATGTTGAGCATTCTTCCATGTGTTTATTAACTATTTGTATTTCTTCTTTGGAGAAATGTCTATTTAGGTCTTCTGCCCATTTTTGGATTGGGTTGTTTGTTTTTTTGATATTGAGCTGCTTGTAAATTTTGGAGATTAGTCCTTTGTCAGTTGCTTCATTTGCAAATATTTTCTCCCATTCTGAGGGTTGTCTTTTCGTCTGTTTCTAAGGTTTCCTTTGCTGTGCAAAAGCTTTGAAGTTTCATTAGGTCCCATTTGTTTATTTTTCTTTTTTTCCCATTTCTCTAGGAGGTGGGTAAAAAAGGATCTGCTGTGATTTATGTCATAGAGTGTACTTCCTATGTTTTCCTCTAAGAGTTTTATACTCTCTGGCCATACATTTAGGTCTGTAATCCATTTTGAGTTTATTTATGTGTATGGTATAAGGGAGTGTTCTAATTTCATTCTTTTACATGTAGCTGTCCATTTTTCCCAGCACCACTTATTGAAGAGGCTGTCTTTTCTCCATTCTATATTCTTGCCTCCTTTATCAAAAATAAGGTGACCATATGTGCATGGGTTTATCTCTGGGCTTTCTATCCTGTTCCATTGATTTATATTTCTATTTTTGTGCCAGTACCATACTGTCTTGATTACTGTAGCTTTGCAGTATAGTCTGAAGTCAGGGAGCCTGATTCCTCCAGCTCTGTTTTTCTTTCTTAAGATTGCTTTAGCTATTCGGGGTCTTTTGTGTTTTCATAAAAATTGTGAAATTTTTTGTTCTAGGTCTGTGAAACATGCCATTGGTAGTTTAATAGGGATTGCAGTGAATCTGTAGATTCCCTTGGGTAGTATAGTCATTTTCACAATGTTGAATCTTCCAATCCAAGAACATGGTATATCTCTCCATATGCTTGTATCATCTTTAATTCCTTTCATCAGTGTCTTATAGTTTTCTGCATACAGGTCTTTTGTCTCTTTAGGTAGGTTTATTCCTAGGTATTTTATTCTTTTTGTTGCAATGGTAAATGGGAGTGTTTCCTTAATTTCCCTTACAGATTTTTCATCATTGGTGTATACAAATGCAAGAGAATTCTGTGCATTAATTTTGTGTCCTGCTACTTTACCAAATTCATTGATTAGCTTTAGTAGTTTTCTGGTAGCATCTTTAGGATTCTCTATGTATAGTATCATGTCATCTGCAAACAGTGACAGTTTTACTTCTTCTTTTCCAATTTGGATTCCTTTTATTTCTTTTTCTTCTCTTGCTGTGGCTAAAACTTTCAAAACTACGTTGAATAATAGTGGTGAGAGTGGGCATCCTTGTCTTGTTCCTGATCTTAGTGGAAATGGTTTCAGTTTTTCACCACTGAGAACGATGTTGGCTGTGGGTTTGTCATATATGGCCTTTATTATGTTGAGGTAAGTTCCCTCTATGCCTACTTTCTTGAGGGTGTTTATCATAAACAGGTGTGAAATTTTGTCAAAAGCTTTTTCTGCATCTATTGAGGTGATCATATAGTTTTTATCCTTCAGTTTGTTAATATGGTGTATCACATTGATTGATTTGCATATCCTGAAGAATCCTTGCATCAACTTGATCATGGTGTATGATCCTTCTAATGTGCTGTTGGATTCTGTTTGCTAGTGTTTTGTTGAGTATTTTTACATCTATGTTAATCAGTGATATTGGCCTGTAGTTTTCTTTCTTTGTGACATCTTTGTCTGGTTTTGGTATCAGGGTGATGGTGGCCTTGTAGAATGAGTTTGGGAGTGATCCTCCCTCTGCTATATTTTGGAAGAGTTTGAGAAGGATAGGTGTTAGCTCTTCTCTAAATGTTTGATAGAATTCACCTGTGGAGCCATCTGGTCCTGGGCTTTCGTTTTTTGGAAGATTTTTAATCACAGTCTCAATTTTAGTGCTGTGATTTGTCTTTTTATATTTTCTGTTTCTTCCTGGTTCAGCCTTGGAAGATGGTGTGCTTCTAAGAATTTGTCCATTTCTTTTAGGTTGTCCATTTTATTGGCATATAGTTGCTTGTAGTAATCCCACATGATCTTCTGTATTTCTGCAGTGTTAGTTGTTACTTCTTTTTCATTTCTAATTCTATTGATTTGAGTCTTCACCCTTTTATTCTTGATGAGTCTGGCTAATGGTTTATCAATTTTGTTTCTCGTCTCAAAGAATCAGCTTATAGTTTTGTTGATCTTTGCTATTGTTTCCTTCATTTCTTCTTCATTTATTTCTGGTCTGATATCTTTATGGTTTCTTTCCTTCTGCTAATTTTGGTTTTTTTTTTGGTTTTTGTTTCTCTAATTGCTTTAGGTGTAAGGTTAGATTGTTTATTTAAGATGTTTCTTGTTTCTTGAGGCAGGCTTGTATTGCTATAAACTTCCCTCTTAGAACTGCTTTTGCTGCATCCCATAGGTTTTGGGTCATCGTGTGTTCATTGTCATTTGTTACTACATATTTTTTTGATTTCCTCTTTGATTTCTTCAGTGATCTCTTGGTTATTTAGTAGTGTATTGTTTAGCCTCCATGTGTTTTTATTTATTACAGATTTTTTCCCTGTAATTGATATCTAGTCTCATAGCGTTGTGGTTGGAAAAAATACTTGGTATGATTTCAGATTTCTTAAATTTACCAAGGCCTGATTTGTGACCCAAGGTATGATCTATTCTGGAGAATGTTCTATGAGCACTTGAGAAGAAAGTGTATTCTGTTGTTTTTGGATGGAATGTCCTATAAATATTAATTGAGTCCACTTTGTTTAATGTGTCACTTAAAGCTTGTGTTTCCTTATTTTTTTTCATTTCAGATGATCTGTCCATTGGTGAAAGTGGAGTGTTAAAGTCCCTTACTATGATTGTTGTACTGTCTATTTCCTCTTTTATAACTGTTAGCAGTTACCTAATGTACTGTGATGCTCCTATGTTGGGTGAATATATATTTATAATTGTTATATCTTCTTATTGGATTGATCCGTTGATCCTTATGTAGTGTCCCTCCTTGTCTCTTGTAACATTCTTTATTTAAAGTCTATTTTATCTAATATGAGTATTGCTATTTCAGATTTCTTTTAATTTCCATTTGTATGGAATATCTTTTTCCATCTCCTCACTTTCAGTCTCCATGTGTCCCTACGTCTGAAGTGGGTCTCTTGTAGACAGCATGTAGATTGTTCTTGTTTTTGTATCCATTCAGCAAACCGGTGCCGTTTGGTTGGAGCATTTAATCCATTCACATTTAAGGTAATTTTCGATATGTATGTTCCTATTACCATTTTCTTAATTGTTTTGGGTTTGTTATTGAAGGTCTTTTCTTGCTCTTGTGTTTCCTGCCTAGAGAAGTTCCTTTAGCATTTGTTGTAAAGCTGGTTTGGTGGTGCTGACTTCTCTTAGCTTATGTTCGTCTGTAAAGTTTTTAATTTCTCCTTTGAATCTGAATGAGATCCTTGCTGGGTAGAGTAATCTCGTTTGTAGGTTTTTCCATTTCATTACTTTAAATATGTCCTGCCACTCCCTTCTGGCTTGCAGAGTTTCTGCTGAAAGATCAGCTGTTAACCTTATGGGGATTCCCTTGTGTGACTCTGTCTGTGGCCTTATTATTATTTTAGGCAGCCTCTCTGCTAGTGAGTCAGGCTGTGTTCTTGTCTTGCTAGTTGTTTGGCATGGGGTGTCCAGCACTGTAGCTTGCTGGTTGTTGAGTGGAGCTGGGTCTTAGTGTTGAGATGGAAATCTCTGGGAGAGCTTTAGCCATTTGATATTACGTGGAGCTGGGAGAACTCTGGTGGACCAATGTCCTGAACTTGGCTCTGCCACCTCAGAGCCACAGGCCTGACACCCGACCCAAGCAACAAGACCCTGTTGGCCACACAGCTCAGAAGAAAAGGGAGAAAAAGAGAAAGAAAAACATAAAATTAAATAAAGTTATTAAAATAAACAATAGTTATTAAAAATTAAAAAAAAAAAAGAAGAGAGCAACCAAAGTGAAAAAAAAAAATCCAGCAATGATAACAAGCGTTAAAAACCATACTAAAAAAAAAGAACACCCCCCCACCCCCAAACAAACGGAGAGAACCCTAGTACAAATGGTTAAAGCAAAGCTATACAGACAAAATCAGACAAAGAAGCATACACATACACACTCACAAAAAGAGAAAAAGGAAAAAAAAATATATATCGTTACTCCCAAAGTCCACTGCCTCAATGTTGGGATGATTCGTTGCAGGGTACATCAAGTTGATTGTGGAGATTTAATCCGCTGCTCCTGAGGCTGCTGGGAGAGATTTCCCTTTCTCTTCTTTGTTCGCACAGCTGCCGGGGTTCAGCTTTGGATTTGGACCCGCCTCTGCGTGTAGGTTGCCTGAGGGCGTCTGTTCTTCGCTCAGACAGGACGGGGTTAAAGGCGTGGCTGACTGGGGGCTCTGGCTCACTCAGGCCGCGGGGAGGGAGGCGTACGCATGCGGGGCGAGGCTGCGGCGGCAGAGGTCGGCGTGACGTTACTCCAGCCTGAGGCGCGCCGTGTGTTCTCCCGGGGAAGTTGTCCCTGGATTGAGGGACCCTGGTAGTGGCGGGCTGCACAGGTTCCCAGGAGGGGAGATGTGGATAGTGACCTGTGCTTGCACACAGGCTTCTTGGTGGCGGCAGC
Source organism: Neophocaena asiaeorientalis asiaeorientalis (assembly GCF_003031525.2). Taxonomy (NCBI): domain Eukaryota; kingdom Metazoa; phylum Chordata; class Mammalia; order Artiodactyla; family Phocoenidae; genus Neophocaena; species Neophocaena asiaeorientalis. The sequence goes on from NW_020174561.1 coordinate 13,039,549, forward strand.
AGCAGCCTTAGCATCTCGTGCCTGTCTCTGGGGTACGCGCTGGTAACTGCGGCTCGCGCCCGTCTCTGGAGCTCCTTTAAGCAGCGCTGTTAATCCCAACAAAGAGGCAAGAAAAAGTCTCCTGCCTCTTCGGCAGCTCCAGACTTTTTCCTGGACTCCCTCCCGGCTAGCTGTGGAGCACTAGCCCCCTTCAGGCTGTGTTCACGCCGCCAACCCCAGTCCTCTCCCTGGGATCCGACCTCTGAAGCCCGAGCCTCAGCTCCCAGCCCCGCCCGGCCCGGCGGGTGAGCAGACAAGCCTCTCAGGATGGTGAGTGCTGGTCGGCACCGATCCTCTGTGCGGGAATCTCTCCGCTTTGCCCTCCGCACCCCTGTTGCTGCGCTCTCCTCCGCGGCTCTGAAGCTTCCCTCTACCACCCCCCGTCTGCGCCAGTGAAGGGGCTTCCTAGTGTGTGGAGAGCTTTCCTCCTTAACAGCTCCCTCCCACTGGTGCAGGCCCCGTCCCTATTCTTTTGTCTCTGTTTATTCTTTTTTCTTTTGCCCTACCCACGTACGTGGGGAGTTTCTTGCCGTTTGGGAGGTCTGAGGTCTTCTGCCAGTGTTCAGTAGGTGTTCTGTAGGAGTTGTTCCTCATGTAGATGTATTTCGGATGTATTTGTAGGGAGGAAGGTGATTTCCACGTCTCACTCCTCTGCCATCTTGAAGGTCTCCCAACCAATCATCTTTTAACACAAGATCAGGGAAAGCTTCAGCTTGTCATTGATCATATGGACATATAAAATAAGTTATCTAACACTACTTTTTAAAATATAATTTTTGGCAGATGATTGAGAAGGTATATGAATAGAATTTATTACTTTTCTTTCTCTTTTCTCCAGTTCCCATCTTACCTTGTGTATAGTGAGTAACCAGGTTTATTTGAAGAATGTGACAAAGAAGAATCTAAGAAAATAATTTTATGATTTTTCTGGATTATTCAGTTTCTTATAGATTTTCACATGTTTTTTAAAAAAATTATAAAATATTTCAAGCTTTGTAAATTTTCATTTAACCCAAGACTTTGTCAGTTTTTCTCCTTCATATCCTGTTAGGAAACCCCATCAGGACGAATTGTGAAAGATTTTGAAATAGGCGCCATTACTGGGTGTCCTTTCAATGGACTCTCTGACGTTGGCTGGCTCTCCCTTCAGGTTTTCTGATTCTCTTGGGGCCTGTGCTTTGAACTGTCCTTGATTTAGCTATTTTGTAACTCAGAACATTATAGAAAACCGACTGATAGTAAAATGCAAATAATTCTTGTTCGTAGACATGTAAATAAATTTTGTCATAGAAACACAACTGATTTCCTCTCTGTAGTAAAGATGATTCTAGCATTATAATTTAGTGCCTATAGGATCTATTTTTTTGCATCTATTAGCAAATTTACTTCAGGATTCCTGATTGCCTTACATATGTCTGTTCTGATTCTTTTTCGAACAGGTTGCAATTTCTTACTGGTTCCCTTGAGGCAGGAGATAGTTGGGCCTTAGGCTGAGCTGTTGCGCTTTGTCCCCTGTGGACAGATACTCCAAAATAGCAGGAGCAGAGAGAAGCTGCGCCCTGCCCAGATAAAAGATAGAGACCACATGTTTTTCATTCTCAAGGTCAAGGAGATGCTCCTTGGAGGTCAAAAAGGGAGTGATGTCAACCTATTCATAGGCCTCTTAGCTAGAATCCTTCTTGGCTAAGAGATGCATGCACACACACACCCTGAGATAAACCAAATATGAACTTAGAACCAGGCAAAGCAAGATGATTGGTCAAAGGAAACCTGGAAGAAATGCCCCATATAAGTGATTCTAACTACCACGAGGGCGCAACTCTCTCTCTGAGCCCACCCGTTTGTCTATCCACATGTACTCTTTTTCCTCCTAATAAACACTTTACTTATTTTACTACTTTCTGTCTCTTTGTAGGAATTTATTTCTACAAAACTGACAGGCGGGGGCCTTGTCACTGGTCACTGGTCTAGTGGCTAGGATTTAGCCCTCTCACTGACATGGCCTGACTTGAATCTCTGGCCAGGGATCTGAAATCCTGCTTCAAGCCACTTCAGGCAGAGGCCACCCGAGATTACCCTCATTAATGAATAAGTTAAATAAACTCTTTAACATATGTTCACTTAGTATTTTACCATTTTGAAAATCATCCTTTAACAACCTTCTTATTATCAATAGTGATTATGTACTTAGTTCTCTTGTCACTTTAAGTAAATTTTTAATGTAAGCAACACTTTACCTTTGAACAAGTTCAGTCTTTTCCACTTGTCAACATTTATAAAGTCAATATTGCCTATTAATAAGATAAATGCTTATTAATTTTAAGAAGTTTTATTTAATGTCCTCTTATCTTCTCTCCCTCCCTGCCCCGCCAAAACATTCTAATTGTCTGTTGTTTATCCAATCTAGGAGTCATTTCCCTTTTTGACCTTGTCTACAAGGTCACTCAGCTAGCAGATTAAGGAAATGTTGTAAAACAGTTTATCTGTATAGCTGGAGTTAAATATTATGTTTATTCTTTTCTTATAGTTTCTGTATAAATTAGAGAAATTCCAACTGGGTGAAGACTACAATTAGAGCTGGCCCTGCCTTAATTAATATTTTATCAATGACTGTTATGCCCATTGCCGGGATGATTTAAATTAATTCTTATTGAATGAACACATGCTGTTTTTAAGGCACTTTTACTGTACCATCTAATTTATGAAATATTATATTTATCTTGTGTTCAAGGGCCAAATTAAGATCTGTAACTGAAAATTACAGGGAAAATAATTTCACTGAATATAAAAGAGCAACTTTTTAGTAATTAGAGCTCTCTGAAAACAGAACAATATATTTCATGAGGCAGAAGATAGCAGAGTGGCTAAGAACATAAAGTTTGATGTTAGGCAGACCTGTGTTTGTGTGTTCCAGGTCCGTCATACACTAATTTCATGACCTTAGGAAAGCTTCTTTTTAGTTCCCTAATCTGTAAAATTAAAAAATAATAGTACCTACTTCATAGTGGGTCTTTTTTTCCCCTTTCTTTCCAAGCAGTTAACAATGTCCTCACACCTTTCCTCCTATAGAGTATGCCTTTACCAAGTCTCTGTCCACTCTGTTGAAGTGGATATTCTGGTAGTACGGAAGGCAATTTGGTACTAGGAATGAGAGTCAACTTGCTAAGGTTTTTTATTAATACTTCAGAGATAGGTCGAGAGGCAGCTGGAACTTCCTGGGAATTTTCATCGATGAACATTGGAGGAGACTCCAGGGTCCAGTTTGGGTTAAGCTTTGATGAGTCCACTGGGAGTCTAGTCACAGCTTGAAGCTCCTCCTAGATCTTTAGGTTCCAAAGATCTTTGAGTAGGAGAAATCTTTACAGACTTCTAATAGCCTCCTTCACATCCTCAGGAGTCTAGGAATTCTCAGTTTATTTAAGATTCTAGTTAATTTTAGTTATTTGTGCTCAACGATAATCTCTGTGCTTCATATCTGGATTACTTTGAATTTTTAATCTAATCTTAGTCTTGTACAGTAAAATACAAATAGTAACTCTTGTTTATTTGGGACTGATTATTCAAGTCATTATTTCCCTTTCTTTTTAATTTTGCTCAATTTCAAAAATTATCTCCCTCACAGAAATCAAATAGGTCACTAAAAAGAGATAAACTTAGACCACACAGTTTTATTTTATATTACATGGTGGAAAGTATTAGAATATTTTAAACATAATTTTCAATTAACTATGTGTTTAATCAGTAATTCATTACTTTGTCCTGTGTTAGCATAGTAGTGTTTAGGATACGCTTATATAGTTGAAAGAAATAGTAAAGTTTAATTAAGTAACAAGTTATTTTGAAAGAACTGAGTTGTTGAATTGAATTCAGCCTTTTCTTCTTCTAAATTGTTTTCTAAGTTTGGTGGAAGAGTAGACTATTGAGATTCTGAAATGCTTATATTGGTTTTTCTATTAAAAAACCCTAGTTTTCACCACTAATTATTAATTTACAAGTTAAAATTAATCCTAAGGATAAAAGAATAAACTCAACGTTGATTGCTAAGACTTTTTTTTAGGGTTCTGATATTAAACTCCTCTCTGATCTTGGACAACTCACTGAATATCTGTGCAAAAAGATGCTTTTGGGGGGGTATTTTCCCATCCTTTTTTTCCTGGGAATTGCTCTTGACATTCATGGGGTGGATCTCTGACAATCAGGTTTCCTCTACCAGGGCCTGACCAACTGGTATAGCTGATTGCAAGACAGGCAAGCTCTCAGTTGTAAACAACACAAAATGATTCTGGCATATTTAAAAAGAAGAAATAATTATTTCAAGAATTTAAGAATGCTCACAGAATCCCTGAGAAGACCTGAAGAGCTGGGCTTGGGAAAAAATGAGCAACAACTAAAGGAGACCATAACATAGGACAAAGTCATGCTGCAGAAAGAACCTGGGTAGAATGTGACTGCTGTCATTGCCCTGTAGTCATCAGTATATCACCAGATACTGGAAGCTGCTACTGTCACTACTGCCACAGAGAACTAGATTCTAAGGTTATTGGTGCCACAGTTATTGAAAAAAAATTCCAAATTGTGTGTATCACTTGCTCCAGATTCAAAGTTCCAGACAAGAGGATCTGCCTTTGATCGAGTGAGTTCAATTCAAGGGAAAGTTGTAGAAAACTCCATTTCTGCCCCAAGTTCAAGTCACATTATCCAACTCAGTTTTACTGTGGTTATTTATCACTTGGCATAGGAATCAGAAGGGAGAACGATGTGATGAATTGGTACCATAAAGTCCAAAATAATTGAGGCAGTCAGTCGTTCTGGGCTGGTCTCTTGAATGATAGAGATGTAAACTAGGGGGCTGTGGAATAAATATCTTCTACCTATCATGTGGCTGGGAAGCACAGAAAATACATCTGTAGAAGCAGAGAACAAAGCAGTTTATTGAGAGATGCAGAGTCAAGACAGAGAGAGAGTTCTGCTGGCTTCTGTTTTCAGCTGCATTATACTAACCTTGGTTTCTATGAAATTGCATTCAATCTTATACTGTCTTTCATTTTTGCTTAGGCTAGCTCAAGTTGCTTTTATAATTTAACAAGGGTCCTAACCAATATACTCTCTGAGTTTCATTATTCTTATCCATAAATGGCAATTTTAATACTTGTCCTATGTATCTCACTAGGAGAATAGCATGAGATAATAGAGACGGAAAGAATCATAAACTCTTAAGAGTCCCTTTGATACAATCCCCAATAAGTGGTTATCCAGTCTTTTTCCTTGACAGGAAATCACTATTTCTGGAGGTACTCTTTTCAGAGTTCTCTGGTTGCTAGAAAATGGGTATACATATAAAATCAAAATTTTCTTCCCTGTAACTCCATCTCATTTATCCTAATTCTATCCTCTTGGGTCTTAAAGAATAAACGCAGTTTCTCTTGTTCAGGGCAGCCCTTGAAGTTTATGAAGATAGCTATCAAATTCTCACCTAAGCCTTTTCTTCTAAAGGCTGAATATTCTCATGTTCTTTAAGAATATGTCATGATTTCCCTGCATCAGAGTGCCTACAATGACCAAGTAAGTTTGGATATATGAGTTAGAGAGAGAAAACATTTTGATTAAGGTCTGCATCATTGAAAAAAAAAAAAAGACTTTGTTAATAAGGCAATGAGTCTGTGTATTCACATTTTTACAGTGATTTCAAATTCCCAACAGATACTTTCATTATTAAGGAAATAAATAGGAATTCCAGGAATCATAAGTTAATATGTATTTTTTAATGTACTTATGTGTTTTTAGATAATGATGGTTGACCATAATAATAAGGAGTGTATCCTTTTTTGATAATAGGGTTATTCTAAAAGTTTTAGAGGTTTTCTGTAAAAATAAAGAGAACAAATGCATATTACAAGAGTATATATTTGAATAACATATAAAAATTATCTCTACCTGATAACAGAAAAAATTGAGACGAGAAAATTAACACCAATAATAAACACCAAATGAAGCTGACTAAAAATTGAAATTTATTTAAAAGTTATCATTCTTAAAATAAAAAAATTAAAATACAGAAAACATAAATTGCCCTGATAATCTTGATCTTTGTTTTGTAACAAATATTCTAGATGTAGAAAATTTTATTTTGCATTGACACTTGTTGAATTGTTAAGAGTGTCTAAAAGCATCTTGAATTTGAGTATTATTGCACATATAACGTCATATTAGCACCCTTATTTATTTTTATTTTGTCTGCTTGCCTTGCTTTTGGAAATTGATATTGCTTTCGATAATTGAGATATTAGATCAGTTTTGAATTTCATGCTGGAATATTTCATAACAATTCATATTTTTGCATTTCTTCTATTAAAGTATTTACAAAGATGACTTCTGGTTCTGGTGAAACTGAAATAGCCTCATTCCACCCAGGTCCTCCTTCTTAGAATGAAAAAGCCTGGGCATAACTCAACAAACAAGCATAGGAAGTCTCTGAAGTCTGAAAAGAAGGTGGACAATTTAGACACCTTGGGACCTGAGGACTGAGATGGCAGTGGGTTCCCTGAGTTTCCTTGCTGCCTCCCTTAGATCCCAGACAAGGCCTTGCAGAAGCTTCCAACCTGGAAGCAGCAACAGACATATACTGAAAAAGCTCCAAGAAAAGCCTGTTTAGCCAAAATTTTCCATAATACCCACCCTACTCCAGTCAAACAACAATGGAAAAACCACACCCCTCCCTCTCTGGAGGTTTCATGGAGTCCAAGCAGAAAGCTGATTTTCCACCGCACTCACTGGAAGCAGGCAGCGGCACTCTGCTTCTCCCACAGGGTGGTGTTGACTGGTTGAGGGGACAGCTGTTCTCAGTCTGGCAGAAGCAGGTCTTCCTCCGTTCCCTGCCAGGATAGTGTCAGCAGGGTCCAGCAATGAGCTGAGCTTACATCCACTCTTGGCAGCAGCCAGACTTAATGAGGCAGTAGGATGCGGGTTTGTCACAACTATGTCTCAATTCACATGCCACCCCCAGTGCCAGCATCAACAAGACTGAACAAGAAGGTGTGACTCAAGTCTAGTCACATTCCACTTTCTCCTCCAGCCCCCCATTCCGCCATGGAAGCTGTGCCTTAGCCCAATGGGTTCTGAGCCTCCACTCTCAGAGGTAAGGCTAGGTGGCCCTCTGTTTACGGCCCTTTCCTTCCCTGGTGTCAATGAGGCTCAAGGAGGAATTGAGAGCTGAGATTCCACTCAATTCTGCATCAACACAATGGTGTCAATAGGGTGTCTGCTTCCCAGCTCCCTGGTGGCACCCCCATTAAGAGGTATCTAGATGGCGTGAGTGCCTTACTTCTACGGTGAAGGTGTCAGACTCAACCATGACATTAGGGCAGTGTGAATGAGTGCTCCACTTTTGCCTGGGTGATGTTGGTGGAGTCCAGTGGGGGACTAAACATACAAAATCCCCTGGCTTCCTGTTATATGTCAACAGGGGGGACTGTCTGTTTAAAAAAGAAAATTAAGTGGGATTCAGAGTCCTATAATAGCCACAATATCCAAGATATAATTGAACATTACCCATCATATCAAAAACTAGGAAAATCAGCACTTGAATGAAAAAAGAAAATCAACAGATGTCAAACCCAAGATGAATTAGATGTTGGAGTGATCTGACACAGATTTTAAAGCAGCCATTATAAAAATGCTTCAATTAACAACTATAAATTATCTTGATACAAATGAAAAAAATCTCAGCAAAGAAATAAATGTTATATAAGAAAAGAACCAAATGAAAATTATAGAACTAAAAAAATAAAAACAAAATAAAAACTTGTTAGATGGGTTCAACTATAGATTGGAGATGACTATGGAATGAATTGGTGAACTTGAGGACAGATCAATAGAATTTACCCAACCTGAACAACAGAGAGAAAATCAACTGGGGCAGAAAAAATGGACAGAGTCTCAGGAACCTATGGGCAATAACAAAAGAGCTAACACTTGTGTCAGTGGAGTTCCAGAAGGAGAGGAGAAAGAATGTGAGATTTAGAGAATATTTGAAGAAATAATAGCTAATAACTTCCAAAATTTGGCAAAAGGCATGACCCTACTAATTTAAGAGGTTGAAAAAACCCTAAGTAGAAAAAAAAAAAAAAGAAAAAGAAAAGAAAAGAAATCCATGCCAGAATATCCCAATGCTTCTGAAAACTAAAGACAAATAAAAAATGTCTGGAGAGCAGCCAGAAACAACACACTATTTATAGAAGAACAACAATTTGAATGAGAGCAGATTTCTCATCTGGCAACAATGGAGGCCAGAAGGAAGTGGCACCACATTTTTAAAATACTGAGAGATAAGAATTGTCAATTCTGTATCTGGTGAAAATAATCCTTCAGGAATGTGGGGGAAATAAAGATATGCTCAGATGAAGGAAAACAGAATTTGTCAATTATGCATTTTAATCATGTGCAGTTTTAGCCATTGCTTCATCATTTTGTACTGATTATGCCTACTAAATCTACAGTTCAGTGCTTTTTTTTTTTTTTTATGCGGTACGCAGGCTTCTCACTGTTGTGGCCTCTCCCGTTGCGGAGCACAGGCTCCGGACGTGCAGAATCAGTGGCCATGGCTCACGGGCCCAGCCGCTCCGTGGCATGTGGGATCTTCCCGGACCGGGGCACGCACCTGTGTCCCCTGCATCAGCAGGCGGACTCTCAACCACTGCACCACCAGGGAAGCCCCAACTGTTCAGTGTTTTTAGTTTTCAGAGTTACCAACAAGATATGGATCTTGTTTATTTTCCCTTTTAACAAATTTTTACTGTGTGCAGTTTTATTTTGAATTTTTCCCCCCATAAGTAGTTACTATGGATTTGTGGTTTGTAATTATTATATGGCTAATTCATGAGAAAATTTAAGCAATTCCTTCAGATATGTCAGAATTGTCAATCAAAAGCAAATTAAAAAACAGCAAAATGTGAGGCAGGCCAGGGTCCTCCAGGTAACTCTTTCCTTCCTTCGTGGATCTAAGTACTTGGTTGTTGGTGATTTCTTTTGCAGTGAAGAAGCTTTTTAGTTTATTGTAGTCCTATTTGTCTATTTTTGATTTTGTTTCTTGTACTTTAGGAGTGATTTCCAAAATATCATTACCAAGGCCTATGTCAAAGAGCATCTGTCCTATGTTTTCTTCTACGAGTTTCACGGTTTCAGGTCTTAACATTTAACTCTTTAATCTGTTTCAAGTTAATTTTTGTGAATGGTGTAAGACAGTGGTCAAATTTTATTCTTTTACATGTGACTATCCAATTTTCCCAGCATCATTTATTGAAGAGACTGTCTTTTCTCCATTGAGTACTCTTGGCCCCTTTGTCAAATACTAGTTGATCGTGTGTGCTTGGGTTTATTTCTGGGCTCTTGATTCTGTCCCCTGGATCTATTTGTCTGTTCCATATTGTTTTAATGACTATAATATAGCTTGGAATCAGGAAGTGTGATGTCTCCTGCTTTGGTGTTCTTTCTCAGGATTTCAAAATTTATAGTGTATAGGAACACTACTGATTTTTGCATGTTAATTTTGTGCCCTACAGCTTTACTGAATTCGTTGACTAGTTTTAACAGTTTTTTGATTGAATCTTTAGGATTTTCCATATATAAAATCATGTCATCTGCAAATAGAGAAAATTTTACTTCTTCCTTTCCAATTCTGATGCCTATTGTTTCTTTTTCTTCCTGATTTCCCTAGCTAGGACTTCCAGTACTATGCTGAGAGTGGGCACTCTTGTCATTCCTGATCTTAGAGGAAAAGCTTCCAACCTTTCACCATTGAGTATGATGTTAGCTGTGGGCTTGTCATATATGGCCTTTATTATGTTGAACTATATTCCTTCTATGCCTAATCTGTTAAGATTATTTTTTATCATGAATAGATGTTGAAGTCTATCAAATGCTTTTTCTGTTTTTATTGAGATGATGATGATTCTTTTCTTTCATTCTATTAATGTGATGTATCATACTGATTGATTTGCATATGTTGAACCATCCCAGGGATGAATCCTACTGGTTCAAATATCTTAAAGCAAATCCCAGATAGTATGTCATTTAACTTCAACACACTTCAGAATGTTTCCCCAAAGAAAATGGACATTTTCCAACATAAACACAATGCCATTATTACACCCAATAAAATATCAGTATTTCTTTGGCATTGTCTAATACCAGTCCATACTCAAATGTCTATGCGTGTCTTAAAGTTTTTTAACTGTTGTGATGTTTGAATCACAACAGTTGAAACTAAACAAGGTCACACCTTTCATTTTGCTGCTATATCTCTTTAATCCAGAGCTTTTCCTCACCTCTTCTGTCTCCTTTTTGCCCTGTTATTAACTTGCTGCAGAAACACTGTCAGTTGTTTTATAGTGTGTCACATTCTAGACTTTATCTGTTACCTTCTTTGTGGTGTCATTTAACTTGTTCCTCTAATCCTCATATTTCCTGTAAGCCTTTAAGTGGGAAGTCAGTTCTAAGGCTTGATGAAACTGTTTTGTTTTTGGTTAGCTTTGTTTTGTTTAGGGAAGAACACTTCATAGGTGTGCTGAGTACTTCAGATGGCATTAGATCAGGCAGCACACAATGGAGTCCCTTTTGTAGTGATACTTAAGAGTATTAGGCTGAGGTAGTGACACCCTGATCTCCATTGTAAAGTACCTTATTGACCTTCCATTTAATGGTTTAATCCATTGATGATTGTTGCCTGAATCATTTATTTCACAAAGGATTGCTAAATGGCAATTTTCCAATTCTGGTATTTCTTTCTATATTATAAAAATTAACTTACCCTCAACAACGATTTGGCTTTCTGAAATACAGTTAAATCAGGAAAGGTAGTGTAAGTTCTAAGTCTTTTCTTGCAATTGACAATTTTATTTTAATTTTTAAATTAATTTATTTTTTATTTGTTTATTTTTGTCTGCGTTGGGTCTTTGTTGCTGCATGCAGGTTTTCTCTAGTTGAGGCGAGCAGGGGCTACTCTTCGTTGCGGTGTGTGGGCTTCTCATTGCAGTGGCTTCTCTTGTGGAGCACGAGCTCTAGGTGCGCGGGCTTCAGTAGTTGTGGCACACAGGCTCAGTAGTTGTGGCACACGGGCTTAGCTGCTCCGCGGCATGTGGGATCTTCCCGGACCAGGGCTCGAACCTGTGTCCCCTGCATTGGCAGGTGGATTCTTAACCACTGTGTCACCAGGGAAGCCCCACAATTGACAATTTTAGAATAAGGGGTGTGTGCCCTAGTTACTTGCAGTAGTGTCCAGTGAATTGTTTTGTTTTTGTTGATTTTTGTCTCCCTCTTTTGGAGCATCATTAAGAATTCATGGATTTTTATATATTCAGTATGTTTCAAACAACTGTATTTATTACTTTTTTTGATTGTCCCATCTTTGACCAAAGAGATCCTTTGATTTTGGTTTCTGTCACCTTTTTTTTTTTTTTTTTGCGGTACGCGGGCCTCTCACCATTGTGGCCTCTCCCGTTGTGGAGCACAGGCTCCTGATGCGCAGGCTCAGCGGCCATGGCTCACGGGCCTACCCGCTCTGCAGCATGTGGGATCTTCCCGGATCGGGGCACGAACCCATGTCCCCTGCATCGGCAGGTGGACTCTCAACCACTGCGCCACCAGGGAAGCCCTCTGTTACCTTTTGACACACTTATTTATTGTGAATGGATTCCTTGTTTTGTGTCACAAGATATCCCACACTTGTCTTATATATATCTTGCCCGAGACCTGAAATCAGACATTCCTCTGAGTTTCCCCTGGTTTCTTTTAGTTGGAAATTGTATTAAAAAATCCAAAATGCATGACTTAAATTATTTCATTTGTAGTAAAAATGAAAGTTTATACATATAAAGTTTTATTCCAAGGCAATAACTTTAGAACCTAGTATTTATTTAGGTAATAAACAAAACTGTAATTGCCTGTTTTATTTTTATTTTAAGCTGAATTTTAAATTATTTATGTAAAAGGAGATGTACATCATTTATTATAAGTATACCTAAAATTGGTTAATAACCATATAGCAATGTTTCATTTTTCCAGATGGCACAATTTGCATTCAAAATTTCCCAAAAACATTTGAAATGAGGGATATAAATGAAATCTTAAATGTTTTTACACGTATTCAAAAAGAATATCAATTTAATCAGAGTTGCTATAGTAAAAGCCTTGAAAAAACTTTCAGATATGTGATGGGTTTGACAAGAGCTGTCAAGTTTGAGTTTTAGCTTGGAATAAGTGAAGGGCTATAATTTCAGGTGTTAGCAAACTCTGATGTGGGAATGCATGATATTCAAACAAATAAAATTCAAAATGCTATTTGGCAGCAATTCTCAAAGTGAGGTCTGAGGACCTCTGGGGGTTTCTGAGACCCTTTTAGGGGATTTGCAAGGTCCTCCTTTTTTCAGCCATGATTTGAATGAGGGCCAGTTTTCCTCATAATATCTTAGCTATAACAACATATCACAAAAGATTGAATGCAGAAGCAGAATGTGAGCTTCCAACACTCTCTTTTAAGCCAGAGAGTAAAGAGATTTGCAAAAAATGTGAAAAAGGCCATTTTTCTCACTAATTTTTTAAAAAATGTATTCATTATTCAAAAAAATGTTCTTTATAGTAAACATGAAATGGGTTTATTATTTAAAAATGAGTTAATAAACATACATCTAAATTTTTTGTTTTAATTTTTAATACAGTAAATATCGACATATATAACCCACACAAACAAAAGCTCTTTAAAGTCCTCAATCACTTTTAAGAATGTAAAGAGATCTTGAGACCAAGAATTTTGAAAACCTTTATTCTATGATATCTTGCACTGTTTGCTTACTAATTGTAAGTATGTATGAATAGGAATAGATTCAAAATATAAATGTATTCATAGAATTTATAAACTTTATTTCAAGTTAACTTTGTTTAAATATCTCCTTGAGCATTAGACATGATCTCTAACCACCGTTCAATTTTATACCTTAGGAGTAGATGATTCATTTTCTTCCTGATGACATAAATGCCAAACAGAATGCTGCTCTCATCTAAGGAAACAACTCATTATGTTTCAACTCCGCACATAAAGCCAAATATTCAGTTTATAATTTAACTGATGAATTTGAAGAATATGGGATGTTCTGAAGTTTTAGCCAGCTTCTTTTTCTTTAGAAGTCTTTTTTTCTTTTTAAAGAGCAGTTTTAGGTTCACTGCAAAACTGAGGAGAAAGTACAGAGACCCGACACTTGCAGAGCCTCCCCAACTATCAACGTCCCAGCATCAAAGTGGTACATTTGTTACAACTGATGAACCCACACAGACACATCATTATCACCCAGAGTCTATAGTTTACATCGTTTCACTTTTGGTGTTATCTATTCCATGGGGTTTGACAAATGTATGAGGACATGCATCACCCTGACAGTATCATACAGAATATTTTCACTGCCCTAAATATTCTTTGTGCTCTGCCTATTCTTCCCTTCTTCCAGCATAACCCTTGTCAACCACAGCTCTTTTTACTGTCTCCATTGTTTTGTCTTTTCCAGAGTGTCAGATAGTTGGAGTCATATAGTGTACTGTACCCTTTTCAGATTACCTCAGCTTCCTAAGTACATTTCATGAATCTTAGTGACAAAGTCTGATCAGACTTAGCAACTCTTTTTGTATGTTTATTTACATTCCTTTATAATAAAAATCACACATACCTTTGTTGTTTTTCCACATACATTCCATTCCACACAGTCAGCTTCTGGTGGCCAGGAGCTCCATCTATTTAATTTGGGACCACTTAATTAATTATTAATATTAATTATTAGTGCCAATAGATCCCAGTCCAATTTGCAAATCGGTCCCCACTGCTATTCCATGAGGGTGGTCTTCCAAGCTAAGTGTTCTTGGAATTAAGTCCTTAAGCACTAGCAGAGAAGAGCTTACCTTACAGTAATTATTTCAGTGACAAATAAGAAAAACTACAAAACTGCTACACAACCCCTTCACAGGAGAGCAATTTTATTCTCCTCAGGAGACTAATAGTTCTAGTTATCAGGACCGTTTAAGTCTCTGACTAGGTTTTTAAAACTTTAGAATTAGTTTTGAACCCAAAGTACCAGAATGCCTGGTGCTTAGATTTGTATTGAATGATTTGCACAGAATAGTTTGTCAGTATCCAGAAGGACGATAAAGACAGACACAATCAAGGATATAATTGGCGAAGGGTTAAAAAAAAAAAGTAGTAGGTTTCACTTTCTTCGAAGGTTTTAATAACCCAGTTAAGAGTTTGTGTCATTTGAATGCAAAAGCTTAGGTATGAAATTCCAGTTTCTCCAAAGTAAACTACTTGTTCTGGGTTATTCCTTCTGGCTCGTTTAGAAGCGGCAACATCGAATAGTTTTCCCGTACCCACATTAGTAGAAAAAACGCCGAAAGGACGAGTCCAGAGGGGAGAGCCCCAATAAGGCAGCTTGCCACTGTAGCTGTGCACTCAAAACAACTGCTGGGGTCTCGGTTTCCTCATCTGTAAAACAAGGGGAGAGGATGAAGTCACAGTCTCACAGATTTTCAACTCTTTGTTGCCCTCTCTCAGCCGTTAGTACAGCGCTGAGCTCAGGGCAAATGCTCAATAATTGCCTGCTAGGCAAGGGTTGTTTTTGATCCGTTTCAAATCCAGGCCGGGTTTTGGGCCTATCCCGCGCAGGCGTTCGGAAGTACAGCTTTACCGCTGGGGGCGGAGCTTCGCGAAGCTCCCGCGCTCCGGGGGCGGGGGCGGAGCTTGCCGCCGGCGGAGGGCGGAACCCACGCGGGGACTTCTCTTGGGCAGAGCTGCGCAGCGGGTGCGGAGGGCGGGGGTTTGGGGGCAGGTAGGGCGCTGTGAGGTTGGCTGGGGTGGGCAGGTGGGGTGCCGCTGCCGACCCTTGGTGGCCCCCAGGGCTTGGGCCCCTTAGCCCGGAGTTAGCCCCAGAGGGGACGAGTGTTGCTGGGAGGCGGAGGGCTGCTTGGCCGCGAGTCCTGTGGTGATCGCGAGCATGTGTGCGGGCGCGTGTTTATCTGAGGCCCCGCGGGGCGGCCAACCCCGGACCCCTCCTCCTCCCGCCAACGCGGGTAGGAAACCGGAGCTCAGAGACCGGGACGCCAGGCCTGGAGCCGACGCGTTCCTCCCCGCTGGCCAGGCGCCCCCAGGTCGCGCCCTCTCTTCGTGCCCCCCACCAGAGGGGACAACTCCGGCCCAAGTCCTGGCCGAGAGGGAGCGCTGTGGAGACGCGCTGCCTTCTGTTTGGACACGTTGGGCGAGTGGTGGGAGTTCCAGAGGCTTGAATGTCAGGGTTTTAAAACACGTGTTTGTCTCTGTCATTTTTACTTTTAGGGTTTTGGCCAAATTGGGCGAGGGCACAAAGTAACCACTTACCCCTTCTCACCGAGGAGGAACGGGAGAAAGGGTAAGTAAGGAATGGTTAGGGGTGGAAGGAGCTAGGACTTTATCCTGAAAGAGACTGAGCCAGAGAGAGAAGGACTAGATCCAGAACTGCACTTGGATCTTGGGGCCAAATTGTACGTTTTCAGCAGGAACCTAAGGCCCACCTTCAAGGGTCACAGGCTCCAAGTCGAAGAGGTTTTTATTTTCAGGTGTTTTGGAGTCCATAAGTTGGCTGGGACTTTGACAGCTGGCATAGGTCCCTTTTAGCCACTTGACCTGGCAGAAAACTGTCATTACCCTTCACCTCTCGGTAGTTGTCTGTCTCAGGCCCCCATCTCTTAGCTAACTTGGAATAATCTCTGAGACTGTGAAATTAAAGCATCATGGCTCTCCTTGATAATGAACAGGAACCCCTCCAAGGATCTTTACATTTTTAAAAGGGGACTCCTGTAAAAATCCTTTAGGACTCCAAAGCATAAAGTTAATAACAGTGTTACAAGTGTTGAAGTTCTTTTGGAATCTTCTCTTAAGCTCATAGAGAAAGGTATTTTGGGAGGGAGAAATGACCAGACTGGGCCTTTTCTTCTTGACTTTCCCTTTGATACCTCCTCACCAGCATTCGCTTCACTTCTGAAACGTTGCCAAACAGCATATTGAAGTCTTTGAAGGTTTGCTGTGATTTTTCAGTGTGGGCTCTTTTAACGGTTCTTCTCTGGAAATTTTCCATGATCCCTCCCACCCCTAGTATTAGTGAAATGAGACACAACTGCTCTCAGAAGTTTGGAAACACCTTATGCATCCTCTGTGTCCCATATAAAGAAATGTTTTGAATTAGTTAAAACTCGGGTAAGCCACAGGCAAGGATTTTGTAAATCACATTCTTGGATACTTACACAGGAAAACTGGAATTGCCCTCAATGGCATCTTGACATTGGCTGCCTGTGTCCTGAATCTTTATTATTTGTGTGTGCTCAGCTGGCAGATGGCCACATAACTTACTTTCTGAAAAAAATAGGAAATAGTTGTTTATTGGTGATAGGTTCATTTATTGATTCAATAGATATTTTTTTTTTACCAGAGTGCTGAGCACTTTGATGTGAGTAAGGTGGTGAGAATGAGGAGACTGTTGGAGATGACCATTTGGGGGCAGGCCTTTTACCGGTTTTCTGTGTTTTTTCTGAATAGTTAAGTGTTAATGTAGAAGACGTTCACTGTACTGCTGATGGTGGTTGCAGTGGTGTGGGAGAACAGCGTTATTTCCTGCCTTACTGATACTTTCAGAAATGAACGTTAAAGGATGACTGACCATGGTGATTTGTGTCCTGTAGTAAAGTTATAGTCATTTTCCAGTGTAATAAATGTATTGAACCAGCATTATAATTAGATGAGGATAATTTTTTGAATTGTTCCAGAAAAATGACCTAAGATTAGAAAGCATGGACAATGTTAAGGATGATGCACTTAGGAAAATAAATGCTAAAGTAGGCTGTGCACTTATGTGGGTTTCTTTACATTTAGCCTCGCTTTTTTTTGTTTCTTTTAATTTTTAAATTTATTTTTGTAATTTAATTTTTATTGGAGTATAGTTGATTTAAAATGTGTTAATTTTTGCTGTACAGCAAAGTGAATCAGTTATACATATACATATATCCACTTTTTTTTTAGATTCTTTTCCCATATAGGTCATTACAGAGTATTAAGAGTTCCGTGTGCTATACAGTAGGTCCTTATTAGTTATCTGTTTTATATATAGTAGTGTGTATATGTCAATCCCAATCTTTTTTTTTGACCGTGCTGAGTGGCTTGCGGGGTCTTAGTTCGCTGACCAGGGATTGAACCCCAGGCCCCGGGCAGCAGAAGTGCTGAGTCCTAACCACTGGACTGCCAGGGAATTCCCATAACCTCTTTTTTTTTTTTTTTTGAATTGAAGTGAAACAAGTTGTCTTTTTTTGGTTACAAAAGTTATATAAGGTAAAAAAAAGTTACTTAAAATTAAATCTTGCAAGGTTATAAAAGGTAGAATGTGAGTCTCATCTGAAATCAGTCTCAGACGACCACTGCTGGGTAAAAATGGTAGGTTTCTGCCTTTTACCTTCATATTCTTGGCTATTTACCTCTGCTCTTTGTTCTACTCCAAATCCTGTGTGGAAGTAGCATGGCTTTTATAGTCTTTCAGACATGGATGTGAATCCTGACTCTTACTATATTAGCTCTGCGACTGTAGGCCAGTTAAAACTTCTTTGCCCCTAACTTCTCATCTATCAAGACAGAACAATGAGTATATTAAAAAGAAAGTGTAAAAACAGTGCCTGGTACACAGATACTGTTAACTTCCCTTCCTGTTTCTCTATCGGGTCACCCACTTTCTTTTGATCTTGCTTGTGATTGTGGAAAGCATTCTAGTACTTACTTTCCTAAAGGTGCTAAGCTTCCTGGGTATTTGCATTTTCACAGGTGATCACCTTTTCTGTCTGATCCTAGAATTTCTGGGACAAGGACTGACACCTGATTCCCTCTATCAGATCATTCCACATCGGAAAGAGTGTCAGCTTGAAAAGTGAAGGGGAAGGGTTTCCATAATGTGTTTAAAAAGCTCTGACGCTGTTCCCACAGTGAGAAAGACATACTACCACATTTAGCTGAGTGTTTAAAGTTAGGATTTTTATTTCAGAAATGTCTTTGGTTTATAAGAATTACAATAAAAATTCTGATCCTTCATGTCCAAACTGTCATGATTTTGCCAAGTCGTGGGTTTAATATACAGCTAAGCTGTGTATTTAGTGTAGCTAATACTGTTCTGGAAGCCAAGAAAGACAAGTCCACAGACATCTGATTTCACACCAGACATCTGGTTTCACTTTGCTAAAGACTACATTTTGTCAGTAGATTACAGGCATATCAGCTGTACTGCTGTAGTTTGTGGCATTTCTATCATAAGCTGCGGTCTGTAGGATTTAGTATGATGTTTTATTCAAATGACAGCACACTGTAAATGAGCACCTGGTCAGATAAGCATATTTCCCACAGCTGTCTTCTAGTGTCATGGTTCTTACAAGTTAACAAGGTGAAATAGTTTCTATCCTTGGTGATTTTTTGTGGAAGAAAATATTCTTAAGGAAAAGCCTCACTTAAGAACTCCTTGTATTCCTCAGATTTTCAAGACCACTTTTGTTTGTCATGTTGAACAAATAAAATAACAAATAGCATTTAGATTTCCAGGCCAGGACCCCAAAGCTTTGCTAACTCATTGTGTGCCTTTGTGTATTAGTGATACTATAGACTGTAACCAACACTTATAATAGTGTTTTGGAGAATAATGTATTCTGAGTTGCAACCTAGAATGGCTGGACCACATCTCTCCATTTTGAGGTGGTCAGGGGTGTAGAAATACTCTGGAGAAATATTCCTGGGTTCTTGGGCCAGCTCTGTCATTGCTGTGTGACCTTGGACACAAATTTCCCATCTGTAAAATGGGGTACTAATTATAAATGATTACTGTGAGATTTAGGGAGTTTTTTTGTTTTTTTTTTTTTGCCCTCACCTCGGAAATGCAGGATCTTAGTTCCCTGACCAGGGATGGAACCCGCACCCCCTGCTGTGGAAGCATGGAGTCTTAACCACTGGACTGCAGGAAAGTCCCAGTGAGTCCAGGCTTGTGGCTCCAGCTGAAGGGAATTACCCACTGAAGCTGGGACTTGGTAGTGGGACTGGGAAAGGGGTATGGAGAATCATGACAAAGGGGAGGAGTGGTGAACTGAGAGAGGAAGGTGCCAGTGTTTTGCTCAGTCCATGGACACAGGTTGTTGAATTACTTGACTCAGAGAAAGAACCACCTTTATCTCTGACCTTTCTGCTAATCTTTTGTCAGCTGCTCCCTTGGAGACTCTTAGTTCCTTATTGCCTGCTTAGTCCAATGACAGATTTTCTCTTTGTCACCTTTGTACTATGTTAATAACCATATGTTTCTATTTTTTTTAATGGGTGGGACTTAATAATAGATGTCTGTACTTCCTTAAGATCTGGATTCTTTTTCTATACTTAAAGTCCTGTTGATCTTTTTTCCTTTCATTGGCCTACAGTTCATACATTAATTCCTTTTTAAAATTTTCTGTATGCTGTGTGCATTGAACTAGTGCTGGGGATAGAAAGTTGAAAAGTCACTTTCCTTGACCAAGGAGCTTACAGTCTATAGGACAGTGGACATCTTGACCAACAGTTCAAATATTGTGTGCTATTTGCTCTAATGGAGATACCTACACATGCAAAACAAGCCTAGCAGAAGCTCTTGATCCCTGACAGGAATGCCAGAGAAGGGCTTTAGCCGTGGTTGTGTTTGAGCCGAGTCTTGACAGCTGAGTAGGATTGGGCAGGGTGACAAGCAGCACAGAGCATTTCCAGGTGGCTAATAACATGAATAGTTGTGTGGTATTATGAGAGCATAGTGTGTTCTGGGAACTGTAGGCAAGTCATTATATTAGAGTGTGAAGGGCAAAGTCAGGCGTGAAAGGAGATGAAAGTAGAAAGCTAATTCGGGGCGCATTTCCCATCCCATGTGTTGTAGTGAGCCACTGAAGAAATGTGAATGGCCTGAAAGATCACCCTGAAAGCAGTGTGCTGGGTAGATTGGGGTCCAGTGGGGTGGGGATGGGGTAAGATTGGGGTCGGAGTGGACAGTGCAGTTAGCGTGGATGATAGGAGGTTGAGAGCCCAGACAAAGGCAGAAGTAGTAGGGGTGCTCAGAAGTGAGAATGTGTAGGAGAATATCTAGCAGGAGGGAGAGCTGGCTGGTCTTTGCAACTGTTTGAATGTGAAGGGAATGGGAGAGTGAGGCTGACTAGAATGCCTGCCAGGTTTCTGGGTAGTGGGAGGGAAAAGAGAAGAGGAAGCAGTTCTGAGGGGGAAGGTGATAGTTCAGATTTGGACACGTTGTGTTTAACGTGCTTGTGGGGCATGTCATTGGTGAGTTGGAGGCATCTAGGGGGCAGTTGATATGGTCTTGGAGCATCACAAGAGCTGGGGAGGCTGGAGATACAGATTTCTGAGTGCTTGCCACATGGAGAGTGGTTGAAGGCATGGGTAAGGATAAAAGTGCTCAGAGGAACTGCATAGAAAGAGAAGAGAAAAAGGCTGAAAGTAAGTCCTAGAGGATATTGACATTTTAGGGACAAACCAAGAAAAAGAAAGATGTAAGGATGCTGAAGGAGAGTGACCAGAGAGGCTGGGAGAAAAGAGAAAGCAAAACGTTTCAGGTTCTGGGCAGAGTGAACTGCCCTGGGTGAAGGGGTAAACAGGAGGGGAGGGAGTGGGGCTAGAGTAGATAGGCCTGGGTACTTTCTCAGAGCTTCTGGCTTCATTGGTCTTCAGTTCAGACGGTTGCCTGTAATCAGTGTTCTTTGTCACACCTTCTTGTGAATGAAAATCAAGTTGTCCCTTTGTTTGCTTAATCTCTCGCTTAAAAAAGAATTCATACCTGATCTTACCTTCGGGTATCTCATTTTACCCCATTTATCCTATTCTTTCTTGGCCTAGGGTTCCACTACTGTCTTGCTCTCAACATGTCCGGCCTTTTTGCATACATTATGAGAAATTGAAAAATTTCAGAAGAGTGTCTACTAGGAGGCCAAGGTGGAAATAACCATACCAAATATAAAAAACCAAAAACAAAAACCATATAATTCAGCAAATACTTTTTAATATCTACTATCTATCTTCAAGGCTCTGGATACAAAGATATATAAGATGGGAAGGATGAATAATATAGGGACCCTACCGTTAAGGAGCCCTCAGGCCAGTAAGAGAAATGGATGTGTAAATAAATGCCTTGTGCAGTATGTGCTATTTAGAGGTAGAGTTCAGGGTAAGATGGATGCCGAAAAATGGGCTTCTTTATTTTGTGTGATCCTGAAGGCTTCATGGAGGAGGTGATGCTTGAGTTAAAGCTTGCAGTGGAGTTAAGGTGTGGGGTGATGGGGTTCAGGGAGAGGAATCAGGGGAATAAAAGATTCCTTGGTGGCTCCATGAAAGCAGCAGAATGGGTTTGAGTTTCCCATCTCTTCTCCCTTCTTGTTCTGCTTCGTTTATTGCAAGGTATCTTTGTCTTAGGGGATAAGGATGTTTTAGCTAACATGTAGGGATATCCACAGTTTCTCCCTTTGTGGCATAAACTTTCTGTGAATTTATCACCACTGGTTTATTATATATTAGATGGCTAAAACAGACCAAAGCAATTAAATCAGAATTTCTGGGGGATGATGTCCAGGTATGGGTAATTTTCAAAGTGCCCTAAGCATTCAGAGTAGAGAACCACTGGCTAAAACATGGTACAGAAGAAAAGTGTCAGGTTTGGAGCTAAAAAATTGTAGGTTGAATTCTTGCAATTCCTTTTAATAACAATGTGTCCTTAGTTAAGTTACATTTACATGCAGATGTGGTTGTAACAGTGAAATGTTCCATTGACTTTCTCTAGGAGTAGACAGGCTAAGAGCCAGCCACCTTGTCCTGCAAGATAGTAACCATTTTATGGGTGGGACTTAAGATTTCACCATCATGAGCATTTTGATACTATATTTTACTATGTGTAATGCTAAAAGTTGAAGACTTAAAGCAAAAAAGCAAATCCTTAAAGAAACAATGAACAGTGGAACTTTTCTTAGTGTGACATATTCTGTTTAAAATTACACAAATGTTTATTGTGATTAAGGTTGTAAAGTGTATAAATATCCTCAATGTCAATAATGTAATTGTTTAGTATTAACATGCTATAAATGTTAGGTTTTTATTTTCAAAATCTGTACACTTAAAAAAAAACCAGAATTCTTTCAGAAGATAGTAAAAACCCCAAAAAGTACCATGAAGAGTCACAAATTCAGTTATATTGCAGGTCTCATCATGTCTGTTAAGTATGCGGCGACATGTGCTGTATCTCTGTGCTGTGGAAAGCCTGGTGTGTTAGTGCCGGTTGTGTAATCATATAGAAATGATCATTCTTACAGTATTATAACTTATTTTACTTGAGAAGTGGTGTCACTTAATGACAAGGAAACTAAATCTAAAGCCTAGAGACTATTCCCGACGTGGTTTAAGTGCTCACTCCTATGTGGTAGTAGGTAAGTTAGCCTCTCTGAGCCTTTTATGTAAAATCTGGATACATTTGTTCTCTGTTGCTTTGTACCATATCGAAAACTTTGTGGCAGAAAACAACAGTAATCGTTTATTATCTCATGGTTGCTATGGGTCCGCAATTCAGGTGGTTCTGGCTCAGGGTCCCGTGAGGTTGTCAGCAGATACCAGGTGGAGGTGCAGTTAGTGGAAGGTGTGCCTGGGGCTAAAGGATTCACTTCCATAGTGGCTGGCAAGTCGGTGCTGGCAAGTTGGTTCCTCTCCGTGAGCTGTCCCCACTCAGGCTTCCCCAGAGTCCCATACCAAGAGACCAAGTTCTCTTCAGTGTCCCCCAGCACCTTTGCCCTAGCGCTGGGTACTTTGTTGGTGCTTACTTGGTATTTGCTGAACTGAGTTGGATCCCTGGTGAAACTCCAGCCTTTGTGCCTCCCCTGAAACTTTAGATACAGAAGGTTGATTTTTGCTCAGGTGGTAGTGGTGGTGATGGTGGTAACTCCTGCCAGAACCATTCTTAAGCCTGTCTTATGGGTCCCTGTTTTGCCACTGGAGTCCTTAGCCTCTCCCAAATGACTCAGGTGTTTGGGTCTGCCAGTGCTTAGCCCTGCCTCGTCGTTGATGAACAGAGCAAACAAGCACACACACCCCCCGCAGTGGTTCCGTGTGACTGTTTCAAGATCTCAGTGAACTCCTGCTCAGTTTGGTAACTCATAGCGTGTTTCTGACGTCTGAGATTAAGAATACCTAGAAGATAAAAATGTACGTCTTTCTTCCATGTAATATATCATAAAAATTAAAATTTTGCAATTTTATCCAAAACTTTATTCTGAGAGCCAGGTCTTTGTAATGACACTTTGACACACACACTTTTATATATCTTTCTGTTGAAAAATGTTTATAGCATTTACGGTCAACTTTTGAAAAGTCATCTTGCTTGTGGCCGGAGGACACATTGTAAACACATTATCAAGTTCTAGTTTTGGAATTATGTTCAGCAAAGACATTTTTTAAAGAAAAGGGAAATGCTTGTAATATCATGTTTTGTATTTTAGGACAATTTAATTTCATATGATTTTCGCATTATGTAGACCAGTAAGTTCAGAGCATCTCAGGATTGTTTTCTCCTTTCTGTGCTCTCTTGTGGATTTTTCTGCAGATTTCCCTCTTTCGTAATTCTTTACCTTCTTAGCCACTACCTGCCTTCTGCATCTGTTGTCTATACTTAATTTTGTCTGTGTCTTTGGACTTAGTCTACCAATGTCATGTTAGATGCTGAGCAGGCTACGAGGGGCAGAGCAGGATTGGGAGGAGTGGTGGGTGTGTGAGGCAGAATGTCTCTGAAGGTTGATGGCCAAGGGTGTTCTTTCCTAAACAGGTGAAAGTGCACCTCTGAAGCAATGATTGAACAGATTAGAGTTGCCACAGATAATTTACCTTAATTTTTAAAATATACTTTATTTTTTGGAGTAGTTTTAGGTTTACAGCAAAATTGAGTGGAAGGTACAGAGATTTCCCACATGCTCTCTACCCCTACACATGCAGAGCCTCTCCCATTATCAACATTACTTCCCAGAATGGTACCTTTATTACAATTGATAAACCTGCATTGACACATCATTATGCCTCATGCTCATAGTTTACATTAGGGTTCACTTTTTTTTTATAATTTAAATTTATTTATTTATTTATTTAATTTTTGTCTGTGTTGGGTCTTCGTTTCTGTGCGAGGGCTTTCTCTAGTTGCAGCAAGCGGGGGCCCACTCTTCATTGCAGTGCGCGGGCCTCTCACTATAGCGGGCTCTCTTGTTGCGGAGCACAGGCTTCAGACGCGCAGGCTCAGTAGTTGTGGCTCACGGGCCTAGTTGCTCCGCGGCATGTGGGATCTTCCCAGACCAGGGTTCGAACCTGTGTCCCCTGCATTGGCAGGCAGATTCTCAACCACTGCACCACCAGGGAAGCCCCTAGGGTTCACTCTTCGTGTGTACGTTCTATGGGTTTGGACAAATGTGTAATGTCATGATTCACCATTATAGTATCATACAGAGTAGTTTCACTGCTCTAGAGATCCATTGTGCTCTACCCATTCATCAGTCTTTCCTAATCCTTGGCAACCACAGATCTTTTTACTGTCTGCATAGTTTTGCCTTTTCCAGAATATCATGTACTTGGAATACACACACACACACACACACACACACACACACACACACACACACACATATATATGTATGCCTGAATTTTTAGTTTGCCTGTGGTAGCAGATTATTTACTAAGCATTTTGGTATTTTTCCAAGAGCTTATTTGTTTAGTAGTTACTTTAATAAGAGTTTTATTAGTGTCAGATTAAGATACTAAATACCTATTATTTGGTTTGTTAAGTATTAACAATTTAGTGTTATTATCTAAGAGTAGTTTGCAGCACTTTATAAACTAATTAGCTTGTGTTTTTAATGAGTCTATTTTTTATGGGTAAGAGAAGTACTATAATCTGAACAAATGGGTTATGAAAACACATTAGAAGGTTCATAGTTTGAGGCATATCTGGTGTATATGGCTGCATGACGTTAATACTCTAAACATTTTATTAAAACTATTATTTTGAAATTAGGCATTAAGTGTAAATTTCTAGACATTAAAGTGGTGATGTATAGTGACAAAAATATGGAATGGGGTTATGAAGACTTTTTATTCAAGTGCTAGCTCTACTATCAGCTATGTGAACATGAACTTTTGGTTTCTGAGTTTCATTTTCCTTTTGGGAAAATGGGGATTAAAGTATACTTCATTGGTTAATTTTGAGGACTGTGTATGTAAGCTGTTTATTTGAAACCTATGTAAATTTTAACTCATTACAAAGAAATGTGAAGAATTATTTGGTTAATGAGTCATACTTGGTTACTGTCTCCAACTTAAATTTTTTTTTCTTTTGTTTTAGTTTTGTAGAAGAGTCCTCAAGGGAAATAATGATTTGGGGTTAAGAAGGTAGTACTTCTGAAAAGATGCTTATTTATCTGTGCCCGGGGGCGGGGGTGGGGGGGACTGTATTTTTTTAATCTGAAGGTTAAGAAGGTAGTACTTCTGAAAAGATGCTTATTTATCTGTGCCTGGGGGCGGGGTGGGGAACTGCATTTTTTTAATCTGAATTTGTCTTACTGATTAAGCCTGCTTGTGTCTTCTTATGAAAGGTGTACATTTTGGGATATTCTTCTTGCGTGCTTGGCTCCTAATCATATTTATTACCTAGCTGTCAGCTTGAAATGTTAGTCCTCCTTCCAAAAGCATGAATTATAGTGTCACATTCTGTATAGAGTCAGAGACACATTATTTCCTGTTTATGGTGAGAAAAACCTGGATTCTAAAGCTCTTATGACCAGACTCTGTGTGGTTGAAGCCACTAGGGCAGGGTAGAGTTTGGTAGAGAGATTCTGGGGGGAGAGCATAAAAATAGTCCTGTGAAGTTGAAATCCTGAGGCAGTTGGTGTATTGAATATAATCCTAGTTTTCAATCAGAATGTCCCCCTCTTTTATAATACGTAGACCTGTGGTCAGTGACATTCTAATGAATTAAAATTATAGAAAACTTTACACTTCTGAGTTTGAGAATGCTCAAGAGAGCTTAATTAATACAAGACAGAACTGTAATAGTCATTTCCTGTCAGGACAGTTGAAATCTTTATTATATTGTAATCTCAACTTTTTGTGTCTCTACTAATGTACAGTATTTTAAGAGGATTAATCTGACAAGTGTATAGGATCAGTTGGAAGGTAGAGGGAGTAATGAAAAGTAGACCAGTTGGGAAGCTGTAATTTACTTACAATGTAGTGAGGATTTTCACTATGATAATTGTGGGAATAGAAAGTAAGAAATGCACAGAAACCATAAAAGAGAATAGTGAAACTTGACTATATTAAAATTCTGCACTGCCAAAAACAGATTAAAAAAACTATATCAAAAAGCAAAGGCAGGGCTTCCCTGGTGGCGCAGTGGTTGAGAGTCTGCCTGCCAATGCAGGGGGCACAGGTTCGAGCCCTGGTCTGGGAAGGTCCCACATGCCACGGAGCAACTAGGCCCGTGAGCAACAGCTACTGAGCCTGTGCTTCTGGAGCCGGTGCTCCGCAACAAGAGGCCGCGACAGTGAGAAGCCCGCACACTGCGATGAAGAGTGGCCCCCGCTCGCCGCAACTAGAGAAAGCCCTTGCACAGCAACGAAGACCTGACACAGCCAAAAATAAATAAATAAATTTACTAAAAAAAAAAAAAAAGCAAAGGCAAACTAGGATGATTTGCAATTCATATCATAGGAAAAGGGCTAATTTCATAAATATATTAATTCATATAATTGGAAAATTCATACTGTAGGAAAAGGGCTAATTCATAAATATATTGAAAATAACAACTCTGGGAAAAAGACCAACAATCAGAAAAATGGACAAAGATGAAAGGATATGAAAGGCAGTTCATAAAAGAGAAATGCAAAATAAAACTTCAGTGAATACTCGTTTTTCAACCTATCAAATTGGTAAAGAAACAAATTTTGAACACATGAGGTGTTACTAAGGGTATGGGAAAATAGGCAATGTCATTATTGCTAATGGATGTAGGAATTTTTGTAGTTTTTGTTGAGACCAGTTTAGAAATAGTTATCAAAACTTAAAATACACATATCATTTGATCCCCCTACCAGAATTTAACCCACAAATCTTGTACTTACGTGAAATAATGTATATTTAAGGATATTCTTGGCAGCAATTGGAAACAAGTGCTCATCTTTAGGGGAGTGGATAAATAAATTATGGTACATGTAGTGAAATATTTAGTAGTTGTTAAAAAGAATAAAGCAGTTTATGTACACTGAAATGGAATAATTATTAAGTCAAAAAGGCAAGGTACAGAACAGTGGGTATTAGTAGGTTATTTTGGAGGAGACTAAATTAAAATATGTATTTTCTTGTATATGCACAGAGTATCTCTGGAGGGAATTATAAGAAAATGGAAAATGCCTCTGGGGGTTGAAACTTGGTGGCTGGATAACAGGGATGGGAAGGACTTTCATTTTCTACTGTATACCCCTTTTTGGATATCCTGAATTTTGTATTATACCCCCCAACCCCCTCCAAAAAAAAACCTAAAAAAGGAAGAAACATCTTCAACTCAAAATATATTTCTGTAATACTTATAGCCAACTCTGAAAAATTAGAGAATAGAAAAGTGAATTAAAAAAGAGCTCTGGGGCTTCCCTGGTGGCGCAGTGGTTGAGAGTCCACCTGCCGATGCAGGGAACACGGGTTCGTGCCCCGGTCCGGGAGGATCCCACATGCCGCGGAGCGGCTGGGTCCGTGAGCCATGGCCGCTGAGCCTGTGCGTCCGGAGCCTGTGCTCCGCAACGGGAGAGGCCACAACAGTGAGAATCCCGTGTACCGCAAAAAAAAAAAAAGAGCTCTGGTTCATATATCTGATGAGGGGTTAATATCCAGAGTATGTAAAAATTCTTACAACACAACAAGAAGCACAAACAGTCCAATTAAAAATTGAGCAAAGGACCTGAAGAAACATTTCTTCAAAGAAGATATATAAATGGCTGATAAGCACATGAGAAGCTCAAAATCACTAATCATTAGGGAAATGCACACTTGTTAGGATGGCTATTATTAAAAAACATAGAAATTAACAAGTGTTGGTGAGGATGTGGAGAAATTGGAAAATTTGTGCAGTCTTAGTGAGAATGTAAAATGCTACAGGTGCTTTGGAAGGCAGTTCCTCAAAAAAAATGAAAATAGTGTTTCCATATGATCCAACAGTTCCACTTCTGGGTATATGCCCTAAAGAATTTAAAGCAAGATCTCGAAGACCCATGTTCATAGCAGCACTATTCAAAATAGCCAGAAGGTGGGAGCAACCCAAGTGCCCATGGGCGGATGAATGGATAAGCAAAATGTGGTATATGCACACAGTGGAATTTTATTCAGTCTTAAAGAGGCAGGAAATTCTGACACATGCTGCAGATGGATGAACCTTGAGGACATTATGGTAACCAAAATAAGTCAGTCATGAGAAGACAAATACTATATGATTCCATTTATATGAGGTACCTAGAATAGTCAAATTTATAGACAGAGAAAGTAGAAAGTTGGGTGCCAGGGGCTGGGGATAGGAGGGAATTGGAGGAGGTGTTGCTTACTGGGTAAAGAGTTTCAGCTTTGCAAGATGAAGAGTTGTGGAGATTGGTTACAGAACAATGTGAATATACTTGTCACTTGAACTGTATACTTAAAAATGGTTAAGACTGGGGCTTCCCTGGTGGCGCAGTGGTTGAGAGTCTGCCTGCCGATGCAGGGGACACGGGTTCGTGCCCTGGTCCGGGAAGATCCCACATGCTGCGGAGCAGCTGGGTCCGTGA
This sequence comes from Neophocaena asiaeorientalis asiaeorientalis, assembly GCF_003031525.2. NCBI lineage: Eukaryota > Metazoa > Chordata > Mammalia > Artiodactyla > Phocoenidae > Neophocaena > Neophocaena asiaeorientalis. Next base: position 13,068,517 of record NW_020174561.1, read on the forward strand.
GCCATGACCGCTGAGCCTGCGCGTCCGGAGCCTGTGCTCTGCAACGGGAGAGGCCACAACAGTGAGAGGCCCGTGTACCGGAAAAAAAAAAAAAAAAAAGGTTAAGACAGTAAATTTTATACCATGTATCCTTTACCACAATTAAAAAAAAGATAATATAACTCCACCCCCCCCAACCCTGTGATATGGAGGTAGGGAAAATGAATATGTAAATAAATGTCTGTGATTCAGAATATAATCTGTGTCCAAAATGGGTTTAAACAAAGCTCTGGTGTAGCACAGAATGAGATGTAGCTAAGGGAGATTGCCTATGACATCGCACAATAGGAGGTGATATCTTGAGCTGGTGTTAGAATGCAGTACTTATGCTGTAGAGAGGATGGAAAGAAATTCTAGGCTGAAGGAGTAGCACAAGTAAAGGCAAAAAAAGGGAAGGTGAAGGATACTATCATAGAACAGAACAAGATGATGCTGGAAAAGAATCAGGATAGATTCTCAATGTCTTTGAATGGTGGGTCACAGAATTTGGGCTTTTTCGATGTCTAGTCATGAAAGATTTTGAATTGAGTAGTATCATGGTCTACATTTTAGAAAGGTATATTTTTAGAAAGGATAGAGGGTCATGTGGGAGGTAAGGAGATTACTTAGGAGCCTGTTGAGATTCTGTGGACTCCTTAAATGTAGCCATTTTGCAGGATTGTGCCTTTGCTTTACCACAGTGGCCATGAATCCCTCTCTTGTCAGACAAAATGGGACAAATTCTGTGGTTGACTCTGGGAAATGAAGATGTGGTCAAAAGAGGTTCCATGGGGGCTTCCCTGGTGGCGCAGTGGTTGGGAGTCTGCCTGCCGATGCAGGGGACGCGGGTTCGTGCCCCTGTCCGGGAGGATCCCACATGCCGCGGAGCGGCTGGGCCCGTGGGCCGTGGCCACTGGGCCTGTGTGTCCGGAGCCTGCGCTCCGCGATGGGGGGGGACCACAGCAGTGAGGGGCCCGTGTACCGCAAAAAAAAAAAAAGTAGGAAGCCTCTGTGGGCAGAGCTGACCAACCAGGCATAGCTATTTTCTTCTTGGTTTTCTGTTAATGTTGTAAAAGATGTTGTCCCTTTGCTCTGAGAGTAAGGGAGAGAGAGGAGAGGGAGGGAGGGAGGGAGGGAGGGAGGGAGAGAACAGGGGGGGGGAGGGAGGGAGGGAGGGAGGGAGAGAACCAGAGCACCTGAATTCTAGGTTGAGACGTCTTTGTTGGTGGTGGTGTGTCTTATTCTGTCTCTCTCTCAGAGTAAGAGAGGCGGTTGGAGTTTTGTCTTTTTCCTACCTGAGTTTGTCTCACTCTTTTCTTGTTTGGGGGTGTAAACCACTCTCAGGCCTACTTAATCCTGTTGCTGTTTTGTTTCTTGCCAAGGTGATTCTGCCTATTTCATTCTTAGTGTTGCCGGTTACATTCCTTTCCCAGTAAAAAGCCAACATGTATGTTTTTTACATAAGTGGCATATAAACCTTCCCTCCCCAGCTGCTTTTCTCCTGTCTTGTTTTGCTTCTCTGTTAAAGTATAGCTTGAGTCCTATCTGCCCTCTACCCAGAGGCCATCTTCTTAAAGTTTTTTTCCAGCCAGTGGAGCAGAATATGTTTAGTACACAAAAAGCTAAAGACATTATATTTCAAAGTTTTTCCTTAAGTAAGTCTGTGTACAATATAAATTCATTGAGCCTTATTGATTTTCTCTGTGACAGGTGAGGTATCTAATTTAGTTGCTTTGTTGATGTTTCTCTGTTTTGTCTCTTCATGCTGTAACCTTTTTCTTTCACTCTTTGAATTAAAGAAATATGAACTGAATTCCTAGAGTTGATAGAAACTGTATTCAATTTTTTTTTTTTTTTTGAGGTACGCGGGCCTCTCACTGTTGTGGCCTCTCCTGTTGTGGAGCACAGGCTCCGGACGTGCAGGCTCAGTGGCCATGACTCACGGGCCCAGCCGCTCCGCGGCATGTGGGATCTTCCCGGATCGGGGCACGAACCCGTGTCCCCTGCATCGGCAGGCGGACTCTCAACCACTGCGCCACCAGGGAAGCCCTGTATTCAATTTTAAAGATAGAATTTGTCCTTTAGCCAGATATTAGATTGCTCAGTTTGTTTCCTTGAACTCTTTTTCTTCCTAATTTTCAGGTGTTAAAGGCAATGGGATATACACATCTACACCATTTAGTAAGTGGGAATAGGGTGGATTCTGAATTCATTTTTCTTGCTAATTTTTCTCTACTGCTAGGAGAGGTGCAGGGAAAAAAAATAGTCTGAGAAAAAGTATTTTCTGATCAGCTTCTATTGAAAATACTTAATCAAAGTATTCAAAAGGGAAAGAGAGGTTCTCAAGGATTGCTACTTGATTATGAAATAAAAAAATTATGAATGGCGATTTATCTGAAGTGTGATTCTCTCTTGGGGAAATTTTGCCAACCCATTAGCATTGATTTGCATATCTTTACTTTTAACAAATGTATGATTGTATCTGAAGATGGAAGACTACATTTGCTCTCATTCAAAATTTAATTTTATGATAATATCGACTACCTAATTATTATCTTTGCTTAAAGTATCTTTGACTGAGGAGTCTGGTTGGTTTGAAAAATGTGCTGTTGATACCAGTGCCTTGGGGATTAAACAAGCGTGGTCTTGTTGGCTCACAGAGAGGGCCCATCTTGGCCTTTTGCCCGATACATAGTTTTGTTCTCAAGCAAACTAATATGGGTAAATTGGGGGAGAATTAGTCATACAACTAGGCCCTACCAGTTGCAGGAGGTGACTGGGGTAGGGTGACAGTGGTTTCATCAGTTTTGTATTTGAAAAGCAGAGTACCCTTATAGATTATGAATGTTTAAAATATATATGATGTAACTACTACAGAAAAAGTGGTAGTTTAAAATTAATTGCAGTTTTTGTTTAAAAAATGTGGTTGAGGGCTTCCCTGGTGGCGCAGTGGTTGAGAGTCCGCCTGCCGATGCAGGGGACACGGGTTCCTGCCCCGGTCTGGGAAGATCCCACATGCCGCGGAGCGGCTGGGCCCGTGAGCCATGGCCGCTGAGCCTGCACGTCTGGAGCCTGTGCTCCGCAACAGGAGAGGCCACAACAGTGAGAGGCCTGCGTACCACAAAAAAAAAAAAAAAAAAAAAAAAGTGTGGTTGATTTTTAAGTACTTTGTTCTGTATTTGCTTTTATATTTGCTTCAGATATTACACATGAAGATTATGCTTTAAACACTGTAAAATGTTTTTCTAGTATTAACTAAACAATTGTGGGAAATGTTACACTTTAAAGGTCATGTTGATTTTGCAGCATTTCCAATTTTACATTTTACACATATCTTTGAATTGGTTTAGCTTCTAGTTGAGTGTTTTAAAGATCTGGGTAATAAATATGGAAGGGAAATTGCAAAAGGGTACAATGCTTTGGAATGCACATATTTTCCACCTTTCTTTTGTTTCAGCAGTGAAATGTCAAATTCTAACAGACAACTCAAAGGGCTGAAAGGACAGCAGGACAATAAGGGTTTTCAATACTTGCTAAGTCCAAAGACAACTCTAATTATATTTTTCTGTTAATTGATATGATATATAGATTTGTACTTTTCTTCCTTTTGTATCCTTTCCCAATTTGAAAATTTATTAGAAATGAATGAGACTTAAGCATTTACTTTTTATATAGTGGATTGAACTAATTGTGTATTCAGACACTTCATATAAATTGCATCTCAATGCTATAATGGCAGTTATGGAATCAATAACTCATCCTGCTCTGTGTTTACTGGGAGTAGTGAATATTTACTGGGAGTGGTGACTAACTGGGAGGCAGTGGAGAATAGTGCTTAAGTGTGCAGGCCACCGGCCAGAAAATCTGGACTCAGCTCTGCTGCTTAATATCTATGTGACCTTAGGAAGATTACTCAGATACGCTGAGCATAAGTTTACATCTGCATTTAGGGGTAAAAATAGAGTTAGTGTAGGGATTATTTGATGTAATTAAAATAACAAAAATGTTTATTGTAATATCATTGATATAGTGATATACTATTTTAGATAATACAAAATGAATTTTCTCCACTAGACTAAAATATTTATTTTATTGGTTTCACAAAATTGTTTTTTTACAGTTTTTCTTTCTTTCCAGTTAATGCTTCTTTCAGAGTTTATAGATTTGATAATAATTTGTGGAAGAGTACTTTTGGCTGATTTTGTATGAGTGGCCAATCACTCTATCTCTGTTAAAAATGAAGCAAAACCTCATTGTTCTGTTAGTCAAAAATTTTTATGCAACTGTTTAATATTGGTACTAGAGTTAACACCCAAGATGTAGCAAAATGTTGGTCTAATTTTGGCCAAGGAAAAATAACATTTAAATATTTCCTGGAGGATTCAGTTACCTACATCTCACTTCTAAAACTGACCTTTTCATCTGTGATTTTATCATGGCTGTTTTTGCTGGACAAGAAGAAGTGAAATTGCCACCTTCCTTTTTAATTAATTGGATAACAAGTTACTTGGCTAGGGAAAGGTCTGTGTGTTATATGCCTAGTCTTTTTGCAGAAGAAAACTACATTAGGTTCTGAAAAACTTCTTCATTATTCAAAACTGATAGATATTAATTTAAATTGCTTTGAATTTCTATATGGCTCATATATTCTTATCTAGCTCATATATTCCCCCAAATCTATCAAAATTGTTACTGGCTTTCCTTTCTAAGCCATTTACTGTAACAACCATTGTGACATTCCCTAATATCATTTGATGTTGATTGGCCAATAAAAATAAGTTTCTTACAAAATTGGAAAGGTCAGGGAATTATTCTCAGGGCCACTGAGGTGTTGATTTAGTTGAAAATAACCTATCTCGTGACCAACATGAAAATAGTTTAATTCTATTTATTATTATTGGTGCTTCTTTGTAAATCGGGTCGTACTTGTCTTTGCTGCTGAAAGCAGGAATGTATTAGAAATTTCCCCAAGTGTGTGTGTCGTCCTGTACTATCCAATTAGCCACGTGATGTGTATTTGTTAAATGAGCACAGGTATGAAGTAAAGATCAGATGAGAAATTTAAGTGTCATCATTAGAAGTGAACATACTTTGATGAATATGTTAACCTTGCAGCCGAAGTCAGAAAGGTCTTGGAGCACAGGTGCAACAATGATGATGATGGGCGGTATCACGAAAGACAGGTAATTTTAGTACTGGGAGAAACGGGCCATTCCATGGATTTCGGATATGGAAGGAAAAGGCTTGAAGTTAGTCTCATAGAATCATAGTTAGAGCAAAGAACCCTAGAGGTAGTCTACTCAAGTAGATGAAATGAATTGCCCAGTCCCTGGCATAACTAAGACTTGAATCCAAGTTTTCTGATTTCTAATTTGGTACCTAGCATGGGAAGAGGAGGAAAGGTTTAGCTCTAGAAGAGGATGGGTGCTTTGTTCTTTGGGGGTGACACATGCATGGAGGTACTTTCAGATGGATTGGGTGGCTCTCAAAACAGCCTGCTCTGGTCACCCAATTTTTCCCTTATGCTCCTGTCATTTAAAGGAATGGAGCGTCTGACACAGCCATACCAAGCTGTCTTTCCATCAACATTGTAAGTGGGTATTAATATAAACCACATCTAAAATGAAACAAGCAGTCAAAAAGTATTTATTTAGCACCTGCAGATGCTCAGTAAAATTCTCATATCTTCAGGGTGTATAGGGAGGAATGAGACATGGTGCTTACCCTTTTGTGGTTTACAATCTAGTTGGAGAGAATGGACCTTCTACAAAAAGTTAACTAACAATACTGGCTGGCAAATGTGGGCATGGCTAGTACATGCCAGAGGAGTTTGGGGGTGAAAGATGGCTCTGTAGGTCAGAGTACTCATGTAATGTTTCCTGGAAGAGGTGAAAATTAGGTTGGTTGTTCTGTTAAATTAAACAAGGAGGCCATTAGACTGAGGTAGCTCTAATGCCGTGGGGTGACCTACTTAAGCCGAAATCTAAGCCTGTAGATGCCTCAAGGTTACAAAGTTGAAACCTAAGGACCACCAATCACCAATGGCCAACTAGGCTTTCACCTATAGCCAATCAATTATTTCCTTTCTTTGCTTCCTCCTTTCCCCTGAACTCCTCTTGGTGGAGCACTTCTAACCACTTCCAGTTTGGCACTGCCCTATTTGAATTGATTTTTGCTCAGATAAATGCTTAACATTTTAATATGCCTCAGTTTATCTTTTAATCCTTCTCAGCTCAGTAGATCTTATGAATAATTATATGTGTTCACCTCTAAAGTTTTCGGATTCACCCAACTTACTGTTACAGAGCTGGGACTTGATTGCAGGTGTTTATCAGGTGTTTTCCAGTGAGTACCATTCCACAATCCCCATGCTGGTGTGCATAGGACAGCAGAAGGTTTCTGTCTGAGAGAATCCCATTTCTCCTTCTCATCCATGAGTGTATTCATCAGCAGATCAAATCCTCCCTACTGGTCTTCTGAATGTTGCATGATGGAGGACCCCCTGGTTTCAGTTACCTTGTTCCCCTTTTGTTTCTTGGTAAAATAGCTAAAGTTGCTAGTTAAATGTAAGTTTGGTGGGGTTTTCCATTTAAGACGATCTTTTTCCTAAGACAATATTAAAGCAAGATGAGATATTTGTTGATAGTACATGAAAATATAGCAGCAGCTGGCATTTACAGTGGGCTTTTCTGTTTTTCAATTAGATTATTTTGGTATTCTGTGTTATGAATCGTTAGCTTGAAGATTGGTACATAAATAATGCCATTAAACATTATAAGAGAAATTAATTTAGAAACAGCTGCATCAGAGAATAAATATACTTCTCAAAACTTGTTGTTTTCTCTCTACCTGGATATTTCTGTATTCAAATGGTATTTCTCATTTTAGAAATAAACCAGCCAATAAACCTGACAGAGATGAATGTGCAAGAAATAAACAAGAAATATGAAAGACATTAAGGACTTGAATTATAGAGTGTGAGCCTCAATCTACCACTGATTCTTTAAGGTGGTGATTTTTAACCTTTTTCTTTTTTCTTTTCTTCTTCTTTTAGTGTAGTGAACTCTTCTTCAAGGAAAATCTTTTTTGGAATTCTATTGTTAAAAAAAACAGATAAAAGCAGAGTGGCTCAAATTGAAGCAGGGAGTCGGGGCTCAAAGCTTTGCTCACTTAGTGCCTGCTCCTTTTGGCCCCTAACCCTCTAGGGAATCCTCAGGACACCATGGAGCATGGATTGAAAAACACTGCTTTTAAAGGAAAAACAAGCTAAATACTTTCTAAAAGTAAGCTGTTAATTGAAAAGAAAATTCATAATGCCTTATAGTTGAATGGGTTGTGAAAAGTTATTTGATTCTTGTTACCCATCTTTACTGCCTTTAGACATGAGTGCTGTGCTATGATTTATTGAAGAAAAAAAGCACCCCCCCAAAACCTCTTGAAGTTACACACACACACACACAAATTTTTTTTTAGAAAACCACTTTCTCCATAAATATCTTCAACTACCAAGTAGAACTATCAGGTGAGAGATGGGGATAATCAGATAAACATATGCACATGCTCACGTGCGTGCACACACACACACAGTTTGTTGCATGTGATTGGGTAATGCCTTTTTCTCAACCCATGCATCCCCAACATCCATCACATTCTGAATCTAATGTTTAGATAGTTTACATGGACAGGAAATTTTGAGGTTAGCTTACCAAAATCGTTAATTAAAGAATTATTTTTAGTAATGTTACTGGAAATGTTTTGTTAATTTCATTAATAACACTGTATTGAATATTGAACACTTCAGTGCAAGGCACCGAGGTATGGCAGTGAACAAGAGTCCCTCCCCTCACAGAACTCACAGCCAATTGGAGGTGAGGATGGGAAAACCAGGTGTGATAAATACTACACTAGGGGGAGGATAGGCTTTTTGTGAGAACACATAGGAGGGGCATCTATTTCAGCTTTGAAGAGTCAGGGTGGACTTCCAGTGGAGTGACATCTAAGCAGACCTGAAAGATGCATAAGAGGTGGCCAAGACAAGGAAGGTAGGGAGAGTGATGAAGACAAAAGGGAGAACATGTATAAGGGCCCAGAGACAAGTAAAAGCATGACACAATCTAGAAATTGTGTGTTGCTGGGTTTGGCTAGAACGTGACGTGCTAACGAAAGAGTAGAGGTAATGAAACTAGGGACCTAATCATAATTAGCTGTGTATGCTAAATATAAAGAGCTTGATATTATGCTATAGGAAGTGGAAAGTTATTGAAGGATTTCAAGCCAGAGAAGTTATGATTTGTATTTTTTCAGGAGAGGGCCCTTTGGTTAACTACCATGTTGACCTTGGGGCAGCTGTTTGGATGATGGAGTCATTCTCTGAGAGTAGATGGGCCAAATATAGAATACTGTGTAGTTTGTCTCTCCATAACATCCCCAATTGCTTCTGTCTCTTATGAAATCCATCTTTATTTTATTTTTATGGCCCTCACAAGGCTAGAGTAATTCAAAAGAACAATGGTTAATGTTCAGTATCTATATAGATGCACAGATACGTCTTCACTCTTTCAGTATAGAAACTGGTATGATGCCCAGCACACAACAGGTACTCAATAACTGTTTATTGACATGAAAGGAGTAAATACTGAAGGAAGAGATGCCAACTCAGTTCTCTTTTTTTGGTAATCATCACTCTGGTACCCTGCCCTGGCCCCATGTTCTTTAGGTTTAGATAATTTTAACATCAGCTGTTTCTTAAACCTGCAAAGGTCCAATCATTGTATACTACTGGTACTAATGATAATTACTAAAACTGTACGTTTTAAATAGTTCAGATTCACAAAATCTCCATTTTACGCTGGATCCCAAATTCACTTGACAGTTGGATGTGCTGATATAGTAATCAAAGAGCAGTGGAAAACTTTATTTAGTCAGGTCAACAATTATACTTTGGAAATTACGTAGAAGGATACTATGAATTGAAAAAAAATGCCCTGCCAGGAAACTGCATTTCTAAACGTATATCTGAGAATGATCACAAAGGAAAACACTATTTTGCATTTTATTAAACAACAGTTTATAGAATACTTTCACGGTATTAATTACTTATATGAAATTAAATTAGCATTACCCAGTTTACTTTTTGAGGCTAAATACTCAGTTCTTTTAATATTGCCCAATTTTAGAAGATAAGCAGATCCACAGGTATTTTTCAGTGGTTTATAATCATTACTGACCCTATTTATTTAGATGGTCACATTTTTTCATATTTAACCAGTAGGAACACCTTCAAGCAGGCCCCTGTGTCCTTTTGATGTGCTTCCATTGTTTTTCTGAGCACTTCGCGAACAAGATGTTCCAGGCTCATTCTGTACCTTGCTTGCCCAGCCCTGGAATCAACCCTTTCTTGAAGAGCCCTAGTTCCCTATTGTGAGGAACGGTATTAGAACCTAAGATCCAGGTACTAGATATAGTCGTTGCTACCGGGGTATCTTTGCTTTTATGTCTCCAGAGGGTTCTTCCTTGGCTCCCTGCTGTGTATTTATATCTCCCTTTTTCCATAGAGAGCACCCTGGCTCCCAGCTAACACAGGTTTCCCATTTGATCAATGCTACAATGTATCTAAAATAGTTTCAGACCTGCTTCCCTCATTGTTTGCATTTCTCCTCCACTTACCTAAATTGAGGATATATAATTAAATACGATGTTCAAAAATTAATGGGATTAAAAGAGGGTGGGAGGAAACTTTTGGAGGTGTCTAGTATGTTTATGGAATATATTGTGGTGATGGTTCCATGAGTGTATACTTATCTCCAAACTCATCAAGTTGGATACATTAAATATGTGCAGCATTTGGTATGTCATTCATACCTTAATAAAATAGTTAAAAAAAAAAGAAAGAAAGATGATGGGTGAATTGCCATGGTGGACAATACAGGGTCAGTTTGAATTGCCTGCCTGCAGAATTTTTTTATATGAGAAAGAAATAAATCTCTTTACTGTTTGTGCCACTTAAAAAAAATTTAATTTGATTAATCCCTCCTTCATCTACCACAATTGATACCTGTTTAATTCTCTGCCTTGCTTAGATTTTAAGTGTCTAGTGGGGGCAAGGACCATCTCTTTTCTCTCTCTCCTTCCCTCCCTCTGTGTGTGTGTGTGTGTACGTATGTATTTATATATATATATATATATAAATTTGTGGTGTAAATCAAGATTATTGGGATTGTTTTGTCCTGTGTTTCACATCTTTCATTAGAAACTATTGCTGAAGCAAAATAAAGTTTAATGTTTCTTTTTGTTTTCCTTTTTTACTTATGGAATGTTTCTCTACATCTTTGAGTTTTCCTCAGAACAGCAGAGGCATTTTTCTCTTCCTGCCATGTTTGCATTTCTGAAAAACCTTTAATTCTGCAAAATCATGTGCTAAAAGTGATAGGGCTTCTAGAGGAAATGGGGTGAGGAACAGATGGTTGGAAACCAGTAGAATTTTGTAAACAGACCCAGCACCAAAAAGTGACAATTGTAATAAAAACAACAACGTGGTTATATCTCAACTGACATTTATACCCAGCATCACAATCAGTCCTTGGCCTTAAATCCTGGTTTTCCTCCTTTGAATTGTTGGTCCTTAAAGTCACCCACTTCTAACAGAGACCAATTTCATCAAAGTTAAAAATCTCATCCAGGGTGTTGACTCAGTTTTATTTTAAACACAAGGGGAAATATTTTGCATTTCTTCATCTGCACTCTCAACTTCCTTGGATAGCTTACCTTAGGGGAGGGTCTTGAAGACAGGAAATACGACTTTCCTGCATGTGAACTAATTTACATTAAAGAAACATCTGTTGTAGCAGAAAAGGCTAATGTTAATTTGCTTTAGTATGTAAAGATAATATATACCCATTATTGAGAATTTAAATAATATGGAAAAGAATAAAGAAGAAAGTAAAAATCTCTTGACTGCCAGTAAATACTACTGTCATCATTTGTGTGCCTGTTGTTCCTCACCCCACCTCTTTTGATGATGATGATGATGTTGTGTGTGTATAAAATTTCACATAAATTAGTTCATATTATACTTATAGTCTTCCAACTTTTTTTCAAGACAGAATGTCAAACAGTATAGCTATACAATGTCCTTTTTAATGATTGAAAATTATTTCACTGTATGCCTGTCGCAGTTTATTTCTTTATTTTTTCATGGACATTTAGGCTGTTTTCAGTTTTTCACTGTTGTAAACAGTGGCGTACTGAAAATTCTTGGTCATATCTTTGTGCCCTAGAAGTGGTGTCTCTGCATCAGAGGTGTGTGTTCATGTAACACTTTAGTACATATTATAATATTACTTTCAAGAAAGGTTGTACCCATTTACACTCCCAGGAGAGCATGATAAATTCTATGCTCCTACACTGGGTAGTTTTAGTTTTCTGAATCTTTGCCAGTCTGATAGGTTAAAAAGGTGATATATTTTTTTTATTTGTATCTGTTTTATTATTAATGTGGTTGAACATCTTTTTATATCTTTATATACTATCCATATTTTGCTTTTGGTGAAATGCCTTTCATGTATTTTACTCACTTTTCTCTCAGAACATTTACCTTTTTTCTTCTAAGAATTGTATAATTTTAGCGATATTAAACCTCTGGGATTAATATGTATTGCAATTTTTAATATCATGCTGATTATCTTATAACCTTATTTATGGGATGTTTTGATTTTTATGAAGTTAAATCCATCCATCTTTTTTCTTTTATGTTTCCTGGGTTTTATAAAATGTTCAAAAATGCCTCTTTCCCCTCTTAAAATACTGTCTGCCTTTATTTTCTTTTGTTGCTTTTATGTTTTTATTTTTTACATTTAACCTTTGAATTATCCGGAATTTATCTTTCTATAATGAGTAAAATATCCACCTTTGGTTTTTTTTTTCTCCCTCCAAACTGTGGTTATTTCACATCATGTGTTAATTCAGGCTCCTCCCTATCAATGTGAACATCTCTGTCATATACCAGATTTCTTTGTGTCTTTGGATTTATTTCTGGGTTTACTATTGTATTAGTTATTTCTGCAAAACAAATTACCCCCAAACTCAGTGGCTTGAAACGTTTATTCTCTCTCACAGTTTCCACGGGTCAGAAATTTGGGAGCAGCTCAGCTCCACAATTCTAGTTCATGGTCTCTCTTAGGGTTGAAGGAAAGATTTCAACCGGAGCCACAGTCATCTGAGTGCTTAACTGAGGTGGGAGGGTCTTGCACCTTGCAGGTGGCTCACTCATGGCTGGTCAGGGGGTGCTGGCTCTTGTGGGGAGGGAGGCCTTAATTGCTCTCTAATTGGGCTTTTGCCAGGGTTGGCTGTCCTCAGGACATGGTGCTGGCTTGCCTAGAAGTAGTCATCCAGGAGAGAGAGGCAGGAGGAAGCCATCTTTTTTTTGACTAGCTTCAGTCATATAGCATCACTTCTGCCACATTGTGTTTGCTAGAAGCAAGTCACTAAGTCCAGCCCGCTCTTTTTTTTTTTTTTTTTTTTTTTTTTTTAGCCGCCCGGGCCGCGTCCTCTTGCGCCTCCTCCGGCGCCTTGGCGCCGCCACCTGCAAACTGCTGGTTTGACACAGAGCCCATGGTAGTCGGCTGAGCCCGCGGCCCCAGGCCCCAGGTCGGCCGGCTGCTGGCCCCAGAGAAGTCCGGAGGCAAAAGGGCCAGCCCACTCTTAAGAAGATGGGAGTTAGGCTCCTCGTTTTGAAGGGAGGGCTGTCAGGGGTTTGCAGGAATATTTTTAAACCACCACAGCTCCCTTGACTGTTCCATTCATGTATTTGACTACTTCTGCACTAATATCACGTTAATTCATTTAAAGAGTCTAATATTGAACTGATGGAATGTTCCATAATACTATGCTCGACTGTATGTGAGAGTCATTGACTCTTATTGGTCAAGTATCTAATAACAGATTCACAAAATAATATTGATAATAATGTAGTGACATTTAAGTTGCTTTATTTCCCCAACTTCTGATACTTCTTTGGAATTATACAGTAGGGATCATTGTATTTCATTGCAGATACCTGCTTATAGTATTAAACAGTTTTTTGTTTTTTACACTATTTCATATTTCTATGAGTAATTTTAAATACTTTGATAGGCAGATACATTGTAACTTCAGGGCATTGCATGTTAATGAAATTTCACAGGTATCTTAAACAGAATCTTCTAATATACCAGCAAGTAGGCAAAATCAAAATAGGTCATTTATGTGTGGGGAGCAAGCTAAATAAACATCTCAGCTCCATTTGCTGTAATGTTCACCAGGGGCTCATTGTGATCCCTGGACTTTCTGTGCAGCAGTCTCTTGAGTCCAGAGAGTGCTGTGCTCCATCTGCCTTAGTTCCCAGGCTGTACAGAAGGAGCCTCTTTGTACTCTGACCTCTTGGCTGCCTTTCTTTTGTTGTTAAAAACATGTTGCCAGCCTGGCCTTTGTTGCCATTTCAACAAGTGCATGTGCCTGAGTGTGGGCTTACACTTACAAGTTTAAAGGACCACAACCAGTCATTCCAAAGACCTTGGTCACTGTTGCTTTCACTTTAAATTGCGTAAATCTTCTCATCTGGCTGAGTCTTTATCCAGTACTGAGCCTGCACTGCCACTGTTTGAGCGTCCCGTGGACATGCAGCTGCCATAGATGGGCCATGGGCAGCCTTCCAAAACTTCCAACCATAGTTTGGACAGGCTTTATTTTTGACAGACTAATCAGAGCCTTAAAGTGTTTCCCCTGCTGGGGGAGCCTGTGTTTCTAATTTTTAAATTTATCATTCTTTGAGAGTAGTATCAGTCCCTGGGCTGGCTGTAAGTTTTGCTGGTTACATTGTATTTCCCAGTCTTACTTTTTTGTGACCTTACCTTCCCATCTTTGCCCGTTGGCGGGCTGGTGGGCTTGGCTATTTTGAGAAACCTTCCTATTTCCTCTTCTCAATCCTGATCAAAGGAAAAGCCATGTTTTTGTTCCTTATCTCTTGATATGAATTTGAGTTAGTGTCTGGTTAAAGAAAGCAACACATTTGAGGCATGAGGGATAGGGGTCAGGATAGGATTTTCATGAGACCCTAAAATCATTTATTTAAAAAAAATTGACTATTCCACTTTACTGCTCAACCCATTGGAGACCCTTGTACTATTTAAAAATAGGGCAGAAGCAGAGATGTTGTGAAAAGTAATTAGAAACGAGTATGAAGTAGTATTAGACAGTAGGCCAGGATCTGAGGTAGCAAGATAGGTCAGGGACAGCTGTGCTCTGGGAACTGTGTGTCACATGGAGTTTTAGGGGACATTTCCCCAGAAACTCATATTATCGCCTGGCGCTTACTTCCTATTATTATTCTTGTTGATCTTGTGCCCTTCTTTTTATAGGTTCTCAGTGTTATCATCTTTTCCTTATTTCCTCTGACTTCTATTGCTTAGTTTTGATTTTTGAAGGGTTTTGAGATTTTGTTTTTGGAAAGCATACTTTTTCCATTTACAGGCTCTCAATTTTTTAAAAGCCAATTTCACTCACAGTCTAAATGCTAAATAATGCTGTTCAGCAAGTATTCTGATGCTGGAAATACGTTCTGTAGCTAATTCAAAGTATTATTGCCTCAGGAATAAATAGGTTTATGGTGAAATAGTCCAAAGTCCTCTAATTACTTTCTTTGGGGTGTAGATAAGTACCTGGTCTGTTTCATTTACACATATATTTAAGTTGCTACATTGTTAGCTTAATATCCACATTGCCTTTAGCTTCTACTTAATGACAACAGTTATGCTTTTCTATTACATTGGAAAAAAATAGAGTACAGTGTTGAAATCTAAATTTTGTGGTTATTAGAGTTTAAATCTTGCCAAGCTTCTCCCTGCTAATGGTCATCATTTAATACGGTTTTCCTCATTTCATGGAAAGCTATTTTCTGTCCTGTTAATTGTTATGGTAAACTACTTTTGTAGAATCTATGGCATCTTAATAACTGAAATTTGAGATTGGGCCTTATTTGTAAATGCAGTCGAATGATGTCTACATGGACTTAAAGGATAAGGATATAGGATTAGGGTGGCCTGAGCCAGCTCTTAGAGAGGGCAACTGTTGTGATATGGATTTTGTTTTATATGGTTTCCAAAAACATTGGGATGATGATTTCCATATTGCTAAGAAACAAAACAAAGCAAAATAAAAAATAAGCATTAAATCCAGTCTTATTCCTCACTGCTCTTAATATATCTCCTGTTCCCTGGTCTGGCCCGTATTCTCACTATCTGAAATAGGCCATTATGTACCTTTACTCTCATAATCACATTTTCCTCTTGTCTGAGAAATTTACCAAATGTAATTTATCCTTCTTTTACTTTCAACATTTTAATGAAAAATTTTAAACGTACAGAAAAATTGTAAGAATTTTAGAGTGAACATTCTTAAACTTACCACCTACATTCTAATTCATTTTTTTCTTTTCAGCTTTTTGCATGCATTTTTTTTCTTGCAATTCAGCTCTTATTTTTCTTTTCTTTTTTCCCCAATGTCTATTATATAAATTATTCCTCTGGTCCAATTTTGTTGCTAAGTCATATATTTCTTATATTCTGCTTAAAAATAATTCTCAAAACACCTAGGACAGTGCTGGTGTTGGGACTCCATAATTCTTGTTATTTGGCAAACATCAGGAAAGATGATCATCCCTAACCCATCAAATCTTAGAACAAGATTAGATTAAAGTAGAACAAAACTATCACTCTGGATATTAGGTGTCCCATTATTTAGAAGATAGGCTTTATAGGTTTTATTGTATGTAATGGACATCCTTAAGTCTCTTGCCCTTTTTTGATTTGTTATTGCTAGTCCTTTTCTTTGGACATGGCTAATGCTTTTATCTGAAGAAACACCTTTTTTTTTTTTTTTTGCTGTACGCGGGCCTCTCACTGTTGTGGCCCCTCCCTCTAACTGTTGTGGCCTCTCCCGTTGCGGAGCACAGGCTCCGGACGCGCAGGCTCAGCGGCCATGGCTTACGGGACCAGCCACTCTGCGACATGTGGGATCCTCCCAGACCGGGGCACGAACTCGTGTCCTTTGCATCGGCAGGCGGACTTTCAACCACTGCGCCACCAGGGAAGCCCAAGAAACACCTTTTATTTGATGATCTAGCCATTGTTCTCTAATACATTACACATAATATGTTCAGATGCTAGTTTTATGGGTTTTTTATTTCCCTTCATATTAATGCTTATTTAAAAAAAAAATGCCACACATCTGAACATTCTGAACTTCCAAAACACCCCGCAAGGTTTCTCATGTGGAAAAATTGTGGCTCAGGAAGATGAAGGAATTTGTCCAAAGTCACATGATTGAATCATGATTTGTACTGAGGTCTTTTGGATTCTCAGGGAATCCAGGGAAGTCCCACCAATGTGGACTTTTATTTTTTTATTTCTTTTAACATCTTTATTGGAGTATAATTGGTGCATTTCAATGGTGTGTTAATTTCTGCTGTATAACAAAGTGAATCAGCCATACCTATACACATATCCCCATATCTCCTCCCTCTTGCGTCTCCCTCCCACCCACCCTATCCCACCCTTCTAGTTAGACACAAAGCACTGAGCTGATCTCCCTCTGCTATGCGGCTGCTTCTCACTAGCTATCTGTTTTACATTTGGTAGTGTATATATGTCCATGCCACTCTCTCACTTCGTCCCAGCATACCCTTCCCTCTCCCCCCGTCCTCAAGTCCATTCTCTACGTCTGCGTCTTTATTCCAGTCCTGCCCCTAGGTTCTTCAGAACCATTTTTTTTTTAAGATTACATATATATGTGTTAGCATATGGTATTTGTTTTTCTCTTCCTGACTTACTTCACTCTGTATGACAGACTCTAGGTCCACCCACCTCACAACAAATAACTCAATTTCGTTTCCTTTCATGGCTGAGTAATATTCCATTATATATATGTGCCACGTCTTCTTTATCCATTCATCTATCAATGGACATTTATGTTAGTTCCATATCCTGGCTATTGTAAATGGTGCTGCAATGAACATTGTGGTACATGACTCTTTTTGAATTATGGTTTCCTCAGGGTATATGCCCAGTAGTGGGATTGCTGGGTCATATGGTAGTTCTATTTTTAGCTTTTTAAGGAGCCTCCATACTGTTCTCCATAGTGGTTGCACCAATTTACATTCCCACCAACAGTGCAAGAGGATTCCCTTTTCTCCACACCCTCTCCAGCATTTATTGCGTGTAGATATTTTGATGATGGGCATTCTGACCTGTGTGAGGTGATATCTCATTGTAGTTTTGATTTGCATTTCTCTAATGATTAGTGATGTTGAGCATCCTTTCATGTGTTTATTGGCAATCTGTCTATCTTCTTTGGAGAAATGTTTATTTAGGTCTTCTGCCCATTTTTGGATTGGGTTGTTTGTGTTTTTGATATTGAGCTGCATGAGCTGCTTGTAAATTTTGGAGATTAATCCTTTGTCAGTTGCTTCGTTTGCAAATATTTTCTCCCATTCTGAGGGTTGTCTTTTCGTCTTATTTATGGTTTCCTTTGCTGTGCAAAAGCTTTTAGGTTGCATTAGATCCCATTTGTTTCTTTTTCTTTTTCTTTCCATTACTCTAGGAGCTGGGTTGAAAAGGATCTTGCTGTGATTATGTCATAGAGTGTCCTGCCTATGTTTTCCTCTAAGAGTTTTATAGTGTCTGGCCTTATATTTAGGTCTTTAATCCATTTTGAGTTTATTTTTGTATATGGTGTTAGGGAGTGTTCTCATTTCATTCTTTTACATGTAGCTGTCCATTTTTCGCAGAACCACTTATTGAAGAGGCTGTCTTTTCTCCATTGTATATTCTTGCCTCCTTTATCAAAGATAAGGTGACCATATGTGCATGGGTTTATCTCTGGGCTTTCTATCCTCTTCCATTAATCTGTATTTCTGTTTTTGTGACAATCCCATACTGTCTTGATTACTGTAGCTTTGTAGTATAGTCTGATGTCTGGGAGCCTAATTCCTCCAGCTCTGTTTTTCTTTCTCAAGATTGCTTTGGCTATTCGGGGTCTTTTGTGTTTCCATACACATGGTGAAAGTTTTGTTCTAGTTCTGTGAAAAATGCCATTGGTAGTTTGATAGGGATTGCATTGAATCTGTAGATTGCTTTGGGTAATGTAGTCATTTTCATAATGTTGATTCTTCCAATCCAAGTACATGTTTGTATCATCTGTTTGTATTATCTTTAATTTCTTGCATCAGTGTCTTGTAGTTTTCTGCATACGGGTCTTTTTTCTCCTTATGTAGGTTTATTCCTAGGTATTTTATTCTTTTTGTTGCAGTGGTAAATGGGAGTGTTTCCTTAATTTCTCTTTCAAATTTTTCATCATTAGTGTATAGGAATGCAAGAGATTTCGGTGCATTAATTTTGTATCCTGCTACTTTACCAAATTCATTGATTAGCTCTAGTAGTTTTTTGGTAGCATCCTTAGGATTCTCTATGTATAGTATCATGTCATCTGCAAACAGTGACAGTTTTACTTCTTCTTTTCCAGTTTGGATTCCTTTTATTTCTTTTTCTTCTCTGATTTCTGTGGCTGAAACTTCCAAAACTATGTTGAATAATAGTAGTGAGAGTGGGCAACCTTGTCTTGTTCCTGATCTTAGAGGAAATGGTTTCAGTTTTTCACCATTGAGAACAATGTTGGCTGTGGTTGTGTCATGTATGACCTTTATTATGTTGAGCTAAGTTCCCTTTATGCCTCCTTTCTGGAGGGTTTTTATCATAAATGGGTGTTAAATTTTGTCAAAAGCTTTTTCTGCATCTATTGAGATGATCATATGGTTTTTATTCTTCAGTTTGTTAATATGGTTTATCACGTCGATTGATTTGTGTATACTGAAGAATCCTTGCATTTCTGGGATAAACCCCACTTGATCATGGTGTATATCCTTTTAATGTGCTGTTGGATTCTGTTTGCTAGTATTTTGTTGAGGATTTTTGCATCTGTGTTCATCAGTGATATTGGCCTGTAGTTTCTTTGTGACATCTTTGTTTGGTTTTGGTGTCAGGGTGATGGTGCCCTCATAGAACGAGTTTGGGAGTGTTCCTCCCTCTGCTATATTTTGGAAGAGTTTGAGAAGGATAGGTGTTAGCTCTTCTCTAAATGTTTGATAGAATTTGCCTGTGAAGCCATCTGGTCCTGGGCTTTTGTTTGTTGGAAGATTTTTAATCACAGTTTCAATTTCAGTGCTTGTGATTGGTCTGTTTATATTTTCTATTTTTTCCTGGTTCAGTCTCAGAAGGTTGTGCTTTTCTAAGAATTTGTCCATTTCTTTCAGGTTGTCCATTTTATTGGCATATAGTTGCTTGTAGTAATCTCTCACGATCCTTTGTATTTCTGCAGTGTCAGTTGTTACTTCTCCTTTTTCATTTCTAATCCTATTGATTCGAGTGTTCTCCCTTGAGTCTGGCTAATGGTTTATCAATTTTGTTTATCTTCTCAAAGAACCAGCTTTTAGTTTTATTGATCTTTGCTGTTGTTTCCTTCATTTGTTTTTCATTTATTTCTGATCTGATCTTTATGATTTCTTTGCTTCTGCTAACTTCGGGTTTTTTTTTTTTTCTTTTTTCTCTAATTGCTTTATGTGTAAGGTTAGGGTGTTTATTTGAGATGTTTCTTGTTTCTTGAGGAGGATTTTATTGCTATAAACTTCCCTCTTAGAACTGTTTTTCCTGCATCCCATAGTTTTTGGGTCGTCGTGTTTTCATTGTCATTTGTTTCTAGGTATTTTTTGATTTCCTCTTTGATTTCTTCAGTGATCTCTTGGTTATTTACTTGTGTATTGTTTAGCCTCCATGTGCTTTTATTTTTTACAGATTTTTTCCTGTAATTGGTACCTAGTCTCATACTGTTGTGGTCAGAAAAGAAACTTGATACGATTTCATTTTCTTAAGTTTACCAAGGCTTGATTTGTGACCCAAGATATGATCTGTCTTGGAGAATGTTTCATGAGCACCTGAGAATAAAGTGTTTTCTGTTGTTTTTGGATGGAATGTCCTGTATATATATCAATTAAGTCCATCTTTTTTAATGTGTCATTTAAAGCTTGTTTTTCCTTATTTATTTTCATTTCAGATGATCTGTCCATTGGTGAAAGTGGGGTGTTAAAGTCCCCTACTATGATTGTGTTTCTGTCGATTTCCCCTTTTATGGCTGCTAGTATTTGCCTTATGTTTTGAGGTGCTCCTATGTTGGGTGCATAAATATTTATAATTGTTATATCTTCTGGATTGATCCCCTGATCGTTATGTAGTGTCCTTCTTTGTGTCTTGTAACATTCTTTATTTTAAAGTCTATTTTGTCTGATATGAGAATCACTACTCTAGCTTTATTTTGATTTCCATTTGTATGGAATATCTTTTTCCATCCCGTCACTTTCAGTCTGTATGTGTCCCTAGGTCTGACGTGGGTCCCTTGTAGACAGCCTATAGACGGGTCTTGTTTTTGTATCCATTCAGCCCATCTCTGTCTTTTGGTTGGAGCATTTAATCCATTTACATTAAGGCAGTTATCGATATGTATGTTCCTATTACCATTTTCTTAATTGTTTTGGGTTTATTATGGTAGGTCTTTTCCTTCTCTTGTGTTTCCTGCCTAGAGAAGTTCCTTCAGCATTTGTAAAGCTGGTTTGGTGGTGCTGAGTTCTCTTTGCTTTTGCTTGTCTGTAAAGGTTTTAATTTCTCCGTTGAATCTGAAGAGATCCTTGCTGGTTAGAGTAATCGTGGTTGTAGGATTTTCCCTTTCATCGCTTTAAATATGTCCTGCCACACCCTTCTGGCTTACAGAGTTTCTGCTGAGAAATCAGCTGTTAACCTTATGGCGATTCCCTTATATGTTATTTGTTGTCTTTCCCTTGCTGCTTTTAATATTTTTTCTTAATTAAAAACATTAAAAAATTTTTTTGGCTGCATTGGGTCTTCGTTGCTGTCCATGGGCTTTTCTCTAGTTGCGATGAGCGGGGGTTACTCTTCATTTTGGTGCACTGGCTTCTCATTGCGGTGGCTTCTTTTGTTGCGGAGCACTATCTCTAGGCACACGGGCTTCAGTAGTTGTGGATCATGGGCTCTATAGTGCAGGCTCAGTAGTTGTGGCACACAGGCTTAGTTGTTCCATGGCATGTGGGATCTTCCTGGACCAGGGCTCAAAACCCTGTCTCCTGCACTTGCAGGTGGATTCTTAACCACTGTGCCACCAGTGAAGCCCTGTATTTAATTTTTGATAGTTTGATTAATATGTGTCTTGGCGTGTTTCTTCTTGGCATTTATCCTGTATGGGACTCTGCACTTTCTGGACTTGACTGACAATTTCCTTTCCCATATTTGGGAAGTTTTCAGTTATAATGTCTTCAAATATTTTCTCAGTCCCTTTCTTTTTCTCTTCTTCTTCTGGGACTGTTATAATTTGAATGTTGGTGTGTTTAATGTTGTCCCACAGGTCTCTGAGACTGTCCTCAGTTCTGTTCATTATTTTGTCTTTATTCTTCTTTGTGGTAGTTATTTCCATTATTTTATCTTCCAGGTCACTTATCTGTTCTTCTGTCTCAGTTATTCTGCTATGGATCCCTTCTAGAGAATTTTTAATTTCATTTTTTGTGTTCATCATTGTTTGTTTGCTCTTTAGTTCTTCTAGGTCCTTGTTAATCGTTTCTTCTGTTTTCTCCATTCTGTTTCCAAGATTTTGGATCATCTTTACTATCATTACTCTGAATTCTGTTTCAGGTAGACTGCCTATTTCCTCTTCTTTTTTTTGGTCTAGTGGGTTTTTACCTTGCTCTTTCATCTGCTGTGTATTTCTCTGTCTTCTCATTTTGCTTAATTTACTGTGTTTGGGGTCTCCATTTCACAGGCTGCAGGTTCATAATTCCCAATGTTTTTGCTGTCTGCTCCTAGTGGGTAAGGTTGGTTTAGTGGGTTGTGTAGGCTTCCTGCTGGAGGGAACTGGTGCCTGTGTTCTGGTGGATGAGTCTGGATCTTGTCTTTCTGGTAGGCAGGACTGCATCCCAAGGTGTGTTTTGGGGTGTCTGTGGCCTTATTATGATTCTAGGCAGCCTCTCTGCTAATGGTTGGGTTTGTGTTCCTGTCTTGGTTGTTGTTTGGCACGGGGTGTCCAGCACTGTAGCTTACTGGTTGTTGAGTGTAGCTGGTTCTTAGCATTGAGATGGAGATCTCTGGGAGAGCTTTCGCCATTTTATATTACGTGGAGCTGGGAGGTCTCTGTTGGACCAATGTCCTGAACTTGGCTCTCCCATCTAAGAGGCTCCGTCCTGACACCCAGCCAGAGCACCAAGACCTTGTCAGCCACGTGGCTCAGAAGAAAAGGGAGAAAAAATATGAAATAAAAAGTAAAATAAAATAAAGTTATTAAAATAGAAATTAAAAAATATTGTAAAAAATTAAAAAATAAGGAAGAAAGAAGAGAGCAACCAAACCAATAAAGAAATCCACCAATGATAACAAGCACTAAAAACTATACAAAAAAAACAAAAAAACCCCAAACAGAACCCTAGGACAAATGGTGAAAACAAAGCTATATAGACAAAATCACTAAAAGAAGCATACACATACACACTCACAAAAAGAGAAAAAGCAAAAAAATATATATATAAAAGGAAGAGAGCAACCAAATCAGTTAACAAATCTACCAGTGATAGTAAGCTCTAAATACTAAATGAAGATGAACATAAAACCAGAAACAAATTAGATGCAGAAAGCAAAGTCCAAGTCTACAGTTGCTCCTAAAGTCCACCGCCTCAATTTTGGGATGATTTGTTGTTGATTTAGGTATTTCAGAGATGCAGGGTACATCAAGTTGATTGTGGAGATTTAATCCACTGCTCCTGAGGCTGCTGGGAGAGATTTCCCTTTCTCTTCTTTTTTCGTGCAGCTCCTGGGGTTCAGCTTTGGATTTGGCCCCGCCTCTGCATGTAGGTCACCTGAGGTGGTCTGTTCCCTGCGCAGACAGGACGGTGTTAAAGTAGCAGCTGATTAGGGGACTCTGGGTCACTTAGGCCGGTGGGAGGGAGGGGTACGGAATTTGGGGCGAGCCTGCAGCGACAGAAGCCAGCATGGTGTGGCACCAGCCTGAGGCATGCCGTGTGTTCTCCCGGGAAAGTTGTCCCTGGATCACGGGACCCTGGCAGTGGCGGGCTGCACAGGCTCCTCGGAGGGGAGGTGTGGATAGTGACCTGTGCTCACACACAGGCTTCTTGGTGGCGGCGGCAGCAGCCTTAGCGTCTCATGCCCATCTCTGGGGTCTGTGCCGATAGCTGTGGCCCCCGCCCATATCTGGAGCTCATTTAGGCACTGCTGTGAATCCCCTCACCTTGCGCACCTCGAAACAATAATCTCTTGTCTCTTAGGGAGGTCCAGACTTTTTCCTGGACTCCCTCCAGGCTAGCTGTGGCACACTAGCCCCCTTCAGGCTGTGTTCACGCAGCCAACCCCAGTCCTCTCCCAGCGTGGACTTTTAAAATTGGGTTTCTTTTCCAGAACATGTTTCACTTTATGTGTAACCCCATTACATTTCTTTCTTTCTTTTATTTTTTTAAATACATTTATTTATGGCTGTGTTGGGTCTTCGTTGCTGTGCACAGGCTGTCTCTAGTTGCAGTGAGCAGGGGCTACTCTTTGTTGTGGTGCTCAAGCTTCTCATTGCGGTGGCTTCTCTTATTGTGGAGCATGGGCTCTAGGTGTGCGGGCTTTGGTAATTGTGCCTCATGGGCTTCAGTAGTTGTGGCTTGTGGGCTCTAGAGCGCAGGCTCAGTAGTTGTGGTGCACGGGCTTAATTGCTCTGCGGCATGTGTGACCTTCCTGGCCCAGGGCTTGAACCCGTGTCCCCTGCATTGGCAGGCGGAGTCTTAACCCCTGTGCCACCAGGGAAGCCCAGCTTTCTTTCCTTTATTATTTTTGACTACTTTTTCTTCATACTTTATTTTTTCTTGCTGTTTTGTCCTTTCTGCACATTTTTGAGTGAGAACTATTAAGTCACACAAGTTAAAAGATAAATAATTTCATGCTGGAGTTCACATTCTAAAGATTACCAATTATCTATTTTTATAGTATTTATTTATAATCTGAAAGGAGGAAGGTGGCCCTGTAATTTATTTCAAATTGGTATCCATCAGTTACTTTCCCAGATCTGCTTCCAGTGGAATCAAAATTGTTCTAGTTCATCAGTTATTATTTTTCCCTTGATTCAGTGTAAACGTATCCTAATGCCTCCTGCATCCTATTGCACATGCTTATGCTTTGTTTGCAGAGTGAGGTTATTGGTACCAGGAGCTCCTGGAGAGATACATGGAGGAGGGTAGCCTGATCGTGTGTGGTCATCTACTCATTTCTTGTGATCTTATCACAGGTCCTTTGGGAAGGAACTATGACTCAGTGTACCTTTTTACTTTTGGTATCTTAGCATAGTGAGTAGCACAAAGTAGGCACTTAATGTAGAGAGAATGAAAATGTAAGCTCCACGTGGCCAAGGACCAAGCCTGCCTTGTTCTGCATTATGTGCTCACCCCTTAATACAGTTACATAGTAGGTGATCAATAAATATATATTGACTGAGTCAGGAATTGGGTGTCAGATTTGTTTGGGTCCCTGCTCTTTTATTCTCTGATTTTCATAGTTCGAATTTACAAATAAAATCTTGATTTGGCTATCCAAATGTGCAGGCTGATTTCTATGATGGAAAGGTTACATTTTATATAAGATACTGCTTTGTAATTTATTGTTTTCCTCTTACCTTCAAACCTGCCACACAATTTTAAAATAGTTTTTATAATTAGGATGACTTGAGTTGTATTTATTCACCTGGTTGCTATGGATGAGTGATTAGTGACTTTGTATAAGCTAAAATATATGCAAATTTAAGAATGATTTTAGATGAATTCATGTATGATCAAACCATAACAAGTTGTGAGAGGAAAGAGAGGTATTTAGAGTATAGGTCATTATGTGGTTGAGGTCAGTAGCACCAAAAAACCTTTTACTTGCAGGTGTTTTATACCAGGTGGCAAATATGATTTCAGTGAACTCTGAAAGCTTATTTAAAAATATTCTCAGTTTATGTACTTGAGCAATGAACCAGATTTGCCTGCTACTTAAGCAATAATTTTCTCAGGAGCAGTGTTTTGAACCTAAATGACTTGCATGGTTACTAGAAGAATTGAGTTCACTAGTTCACTAGGAATAAAAATTATTCCTTTTTTGCCAGGGATGGTCACATTATTATTGCTTAAAGGAAATTTTGGCAGAGGAAGTGGATGCTAGGTGCTTATTAGTATGGTAGTTTTAAACATTTAAGGTGTGAACAAAACACCAGGTCATCCCAATGGTTCTTTATAGAAAAAGAAATACATTAACTTTAATGAAGTGTGAATGCCATAGAACTTTAAACATTTTATTGATATGACTTGACATAGAAGTATAATATTCATTTCTTCATTTATGTATAGCTTTAGTATTCTAATGATAGTGAGAAGCTTCTAAAAGCGTTTTATTATGAGGTAGAGGTGTGGTTCACAATTCGGGTGGGACAGGACTGTACTGAGACTTTGCTTTTAAGCCTCTGAAAATAGTGACCCCTTATCTGCAAGGCAGCTTTTATTTTCCCCCTTGGCTTGGGGCAGAATCTGCACACCTTCAGATTGGCACACCTCCCACATGCTCTTTGAGAATCTCTCAGTAGAAAAATATTTGTCCTTACCGTTGTTCAGGAGATGGCAGCAGTGCCCTGATGAGCAGTGGAGTTGTGAGTGTGAGAAGGGAAAGGGCAGTGGCTTTCAGGTCTTTACCTGTATTTAAAATGTCCTTTCACAGAAATTGCACTAGTTCCAACTTCCTCTTTGCTTCCCTTTTTACCTATTTGTTTAATAAAAGCAAAGTTATTTTTTCGTTTCAACATTAAAAAAAATCTCAAATCTAAAAGGCAACATAACATTTCTTCTTAGTCAATAATAATCTAAGTGCTTTTCTTAATTTTAGTACCTTTTCAATGTCCTGGAGAAACAATCAAAAAATGTATAGAAATATAGAATGTTAGCCCTAGAAAGGATCTTAGAAATTGAATCTAACTCCTTTCTTTTTATAGATGAGGAAACTGAGGACCAGAAGTGAGTTGATGAAAGTCATGCAGCTAGTTGTAGACATAGAGAGGACACCACCTCAGGGCCCCTGACTCTCATTACCATGCTCCTTCCTGGGTGCCACAGTGACTGAATGGAGTAGCAGTATAGGGGGGAGTTTATATTGGAAAAGAATTGGAGGTGTAAAATTATGGGAACCTGAATTTAATGCAACTTATGTTAATGTATTTTTCCCCTTTAATTTACATTGTAATCATGCATGCTACCTTACAACTGGGATAGCTGTGGCGTCATTGTATTTGAAGCTTTCCTAGTTTCTATCCTGCTGCTATCCCTAGTTATTTAGTGAAGGTGAAGGTCCATGCATGCAGGGCACAGGGAACAGCCAAGAGAACACATTATATTTTCATTCTGTCAGTATATTTGCTACTTTTATTGTAAGAGCCACAGATATATAGAAGCATGTTTTTCTATTTGTATTCTATCCATTTTTTTTTTGAGTCTAAATCCTCTGGTTATCTAAGTCTCTTTGACCTGATTATTAAAATATATTTAAGCAAGCATAGGTTTGTGTGTTTAAAGCCAGTTTATTAATTACTTAAATAGTCAAGTGGTCAGGTTAGTTGTTATATGAATTGTCAGTATTTTTTTCCTGTTTGAACTAAAGTACTTACTATGGGTGAGTAGAAAGTAAGAATTTCCAAGGCTCTTCAGACTTTCAAGATGTTTTCAAAAGCATGTAATATTCTGTCATAGTCTGAATCGGCTACATAAAAGAATTGCAGTCAGTTATATCGATCGGTGCACAGAGAAGAATCTTACTTGTTCTACTTGGAGCAGCAGGGACTAGACTGCAAAAGTGTGGTTTGTTTATTGTGATGGGAAAGAGAGCAAGACTAGTTTTACCCCATGGTATCTATACATTAAAGTGACTTCTGAGGACCATCTTTCTTTTTTAAATATTAGAAACCAACTGAAGTTCAAAGAAGAAAATAGTTCATCATCTACTTTCTCAACATCTAGAATGAACCATTTTTAGCATTTTGGTAAACCTGCTTTTTTATGTCTCTCTATATATTAATAATTATTCAAGTGACATATGGGTGTTTATTAAATGATTAAAACAGTACTGCAGATAACTATTCAAAATGCTTTTATATGCATACATTTATATAGAAAATATATTTAGTGAGAGTTTTAAAATGATATTGTACTGTATATGTAGCTGTCTTTATATCCTCTGCACTTAGCATTGGTGTTTAGCAGGCAATAAATAAATGTTTACTGAATTAAAAATTGAGAATTAACATAGTAAAGTTTGTGTATACTCCATCCAAACTGAACTTCTTTTAGTTTCTATAATAACCATATTTTATTTTGCTCTGAAGACTTCATACATGCTGCTCCTTTTGCTGAAGAGCCCAGGTCTCACCTCAAACGCCATTTCCTTTGAGAGACCTTCCTGAATCATTTTCTGATGGATAGACTTTCTTGCTCCATGTTCCTGTGCTCCAGAGATATTGGCCCATTTTAATGCTCATTTCCATTGGAAATATTTGTTTAAGGACAGTCTTCCCTGGCACTTTGTAACTCCTTGAGTGCAAGGACTGTATCTACTTTTCACTCCTGTATCCCTAGCACCCACCTTATGACCTTGTACTTATTAGAAGTTTGAGGAATTGAATTATGAGCATGTTTTTAGTACTTAGGAATGCAATCCAAGGGAATGACAAAATAACAGTGCTTGGATAGGTCACAACTACCCCTTGACAGTTTTCTTGTCTCCTCTCCTCTCCCCAGCCCTTGCCCATCCATTTTCAATCCTGTCAGTTTAACTTCCAAAATAGGTATAAGTTTGCCCATGTTGGTCCCTCTCTACCACCACCACCACCACCATAATCCATCCTACCATCATCTCTTGCCCTGGACTGCTAGAATAATCCTGTTTCCCTGTATCTATCTAGTCCTGTTCAAGAAATAAAACAGACAAAAATTATAGTCTGTTACACAGTATGAATAAGTATTGTTTTGAGAAACTGGTGAACAAACTGGTCATTTGTCTTTTCCAGCCAGGAAGATTCTTCATCTGTTGGACTGAGTTTGGGTCCATTGGATCTTCTAGGATAGCATATTTTGATCTCTCACTATTTTGTTTTTCATTGCTTGAGACAGTTTAAGGATTGCCTTAGCTAGGCAATCTGAAATCTGA
The DNA here is from genome assembly GCF_003031525.2 of Neophocaena asiaeorientalis asiaeorientalis. NCBI lineage: Eukaryota > Metazoa > Chordata > Mammalia > Artiodactyla > Phocoenidae > Neophocaena > Neophocaena asiaeorientalis. Next base: position 13,096,887 of record NW_020174561.1, read on the forward strand.
AAATTAATCAAGTTACAGGGCTAAGTGAGGGTTGATAATTTTCTGTATTGAATTCATATTCAGTGATTTTTTTTCTTGATTTTTCATAGATTTCATTGTTGTATTAGTTAGGATCAGTCTGGATGCTATAACATAGGCCCTATAGCATTGGCTTAAATATGATGGAAAATGATTTACCTCTTAATTAACAGCTCGCGTGTAAGCGATGCAGGGCAATGACAGTGTCTGCATGGTGCTGGGGACCTAGGACCCTTCTATTTTGTTGCTTTGCCATCTTTAACTTGAGATGGCTACTCCTGTTCCTACAACCACGTCCTTATCACAGGTATCACAAAATGGGAACAGAAAGTGGAGGGCATACTTCTTTTAAGGGCACAGTGTGGAAGTATGTAATTGCTGCTCATATGCCATTCATCAAACATAGTCACATGGTCACACTTAGCTGCAAGGGGGGCTGGGCAGCCATGTGTCCCACTAGAACTTCTATTATTACAGAAGAGAACAGATATCAGGGCTTTAAAGAGCATCTCCACCATAGTCAGCAACAGGAAAGGATTTACTTCTGGAATGCTTATTTTTTTTCTAACTCATTGCTTTGTGAGGAGAAGTTTTCTATTGAAATGAGTAAGCTACTTGAGCTACTGAAAAGAGTTAACCTAAGTTAATGTATTTGCCTTTGGGATTTTAAGTCAAATTTATTCCAGTGGTTATAGGGATGAGTGTGAAACATATTGAGATGAGGTTGCTTTTTCTTAACTCTTATTTTTCTTGGGCTGTTTTTATGTTTTTCTTTTTCACCTTATTGAGGCTAATTTCATATTTGTTTTCTTTGTGCTTTTAGGTATGGCACTGTCTCAAGGCTGGGTGAAGAGATACTTCAAGGCATTTTGTAAAGGCTTCTTTGTGGCGGTGCCTGTGGCAGTGACTTTCCTGGATCGGGTTGCCTGTGTGGCAAGAGTGGAAGGAGCATCAATGCAAGTGAGACTAATATGACTTCGTTCTTTAAAGCACATGCTTCACTGTTTCTCAGGCATTGGAAATGATATTTCTGTGTATTATCTCTATGCTGGAACTGAAAGGTTTTAAAAAGGCCTTGAACTGAAATTTAACATTGCTAAATTTCTTTACAAGGTCTTTTAATGTAGTCATATTAAAATCAGAGCAGAGGTGAATAAAATTAGCTATCAGATAGTTCTCTGTATCTGTGGCTTTTTTTTTTTTTTGGAATTGTAAATGGAGATTCTAAAGAAATTTTACTACATGATACCATTTTTTGTGGCTGTGGCTTGAGATTTTAAGATTTTTAAGTTATCCATATTTGAATACATACTTAAATATCCTTTTAGGATTAAATTATTAGTACAGCTGCAAGATGGATTTGGCTCAAATTCAGTTACTCTATTGTTACACACACACACACACACACACACACACACACACACACACACACATACATACACACACACACTTCTGATAGGTAGAAAAGTCTAGAGCACTGATCTCAGATATTCTAGTGTATTCTTTAAGCCTGTTGCTGATTGAAAACATTAAGTGCTATTTACATTGAAAGAAATTTGGAGTGGAGATTTCCAAAAGTTGTATGCAAATAGTCTTCTGGAGTAACTTAGAGAAAACTCGATTATTCTAAAATTGATGTCTGGAACCTAGCTGTTTAAGTACGTTTATGCAGCTAAGAAGAATTTGCATTTTGTAATATAATTTGTTTTCTTCTGTTATTAGCATGTATTAAGTTCACACGTTGTGCTCAACATGTGTATAAAACATAAATAAAATGAATGTATAAGCTTCTAAAAGCTTAAAATTATACAGAGAGTAAACAGCTTACTTTTTTTCTTTTTGTCTTAGAACTGGGTGAGGGCATAGACATCAGCTCTGAGGAGTTAGAATGAATTTGCTTTTTAAAAAATTTTTTGAATTTTATTTAATTAATTTTTTTATACAGAAGGTTCTTATTAGTCATCAATTTTATACACATCAGTGTATACATGTCAATCCCAATCGCTCAATTCATCCCACCACCATCCCCACCCCCCGCCACTTTCCCCCCTTGGTGTCCATACATTTCTTCTTTACATCTGTGTCTCAATTTCTGCCCTACAAACCGGTTCATCTGTACCATTTTTCTAGGTTCCACATATATGTGTTAATATACAATATTTGTTTTTCTGTTTCTGACTTACTTCGCTCTGTATAACAGCCTCTAGATCCATCCACATCTCTACAAATGACACAATTTCGTTCCTTTTTATGGCTGAGTAATATTCGATTGTAGATATGTACCATATTTTCTTTATCCATTCATCTGTCGATGGGCATTTAGGTTGCTTCCATGACCTGGCTATTGTAAATAGTGCTGCAATGAATATTGGGGTGCATGTGTCTTTTTGAATTATGGTTTTCTCTAGGTATATGCCCAGTAGTGGGATTGCTGGGTCGTATGGTAGTTCTATTTCTAGTTTTTTAAGGAACCTCCATACTGTTCTCCATAGTGGCTGTATCAATTTACAAGACCACCAACAATGCAAGAGGTTTCCCTTTACTCCGCACCCTCTCCAGCATTTGTTGTTTGTAGATTTTCTGATGATGCCCATTCTAACTGGTGTGAGGTGATATCTCATTGTCTTTTTGATTTGCATTTCTCTAATAATTAGTGATGTTGAGCAGCTTTTCATGTGCTTCTTGGCCATCTGTATGTCCTCTTTGGAGAAATGTCTATTTAGGTTTTCTGCCCATTTTTGGATTGGTTTGTTTTTTTAATATTGAGCTGCGGACTTCCCTGGTGGCGCAGGGGGAGTCCGCCTGCGATGCAGGGGACACGGGTTCGTGCTCCAAAGACTTCCAACACTATGTTGAATAATAGTGGAGAGAGTGGACATCCTTGTCTTGTTCCTGATCTTAGAGGAAATGCTTTCAGATTTTCACCATTGAGAATGATGTTTGCTGTGGGTTTGTTGTATATGGCCTTTATTATGTGGAGGTAGGTTCCCTCTGTGCCCACTTTCTGGAGATTTTTTATCATAAATGGGTATAGAATTTTGTCAGAAGCTTTTTCTGCATCTATTGACATGATCATATGGATTTTATTCTTCAATTTGTTAATATGGTGTTTCACACTGATTGATTGGCATATATTGAAGAATCCTTGCATCCCTGGGATAAATCCCACTTGATCATGGTGTATGATCCTTTTAATGTGTTGTTGGATTCTGTTTGCTAGTATTTTGTTGAGGATTTTTGCATCTATATTCATCAGTGATATTGGTCTGTAATATTCTTTTTTTGTAGTATCTTTGTCTGGTTTTGGTATCAGGGTGATGGTGACCTCATAGAATGAGTTTAGGAGTGTTCCTTCCTCTGCAGTTTTTTGGAAGACTTTGAGAAGGATGGGTGTTAGCTCTTCTCTAAATATTTGATAGAATTCACCTGTGAAGCCATCCGGTCCTGGGCTTTTGTTTGTTGGAAGATTTTTAATCACAGTTTCAATTTCTTTACTTGTGATTGGTCAGTTCATATTTTCTGTTTCTTCCTGGTTCAGTTTGGAAGGTTATACCTTTCTAAGAATTTGTCCATTTCTTCCAGGTTGTCCATTTTATTGGCATAGAGTTGCTTGTAGTAGTCTCTTAGGATGCTTTGTATTTCTGTGGTGTCTGAGGTGTCTTCTTTTTCCTTTCTAATTTTATTGATTTGAGTCCTCTCCCTCTTTTTCTTGATGAGTCTGGCTAATGGTTTATCAATTTTGTTTATCTTCTCAAAGAACCAGCTTTTAGTTTTATGGATCTCTGCTATGTTTTCTTTGTTTCTATTTCATTTATTTCCACTCTGATATTTATGTTTTCTTTCCTTCCTGCTAACTTTGGGTTTTGTTTGTTCTTCTTTCTCTAGTTCCTTTAGGTGTAAGGTTAGATTGTTTATATGAGATTTTTGTTGTTTCTTGAGGTAGGCTTGTATTGCTATAAACTTCCCTCTTAGAACTGCTTTAGCTCCATCCCTTAGGTTTTGGCTCGTCATGTTTTCATTGTCTATTGTTTCTAGGCATTTTTTGATTTCCTGTTTGATTTCTTCAGTGATCTCTTGGTTTTTTAGTGACGTATTGTTTCGCCTCCATGTGTTTGTATTTTTTCCCCTGTAATTGATTTCTAATCTCATAGTGTTGTGGTCTGAAAAGATGCTTGATATGATTTCAGTTTTCTTAAATTTACTGAGGCTTGATTTGTGACCCAAGACGTGATCTATCCTGGCGAATGTTCCGTGCACACTTAAGAAGATAGTGTAATCTGCTGTTTTTGGATGGAATGTCCTAAAAATATCAATTAAATCTATCTGGTCTACTGTGTCATTTAAAGCTCGTGTTTCCGTATTAATTTTCTGTTTGACAGTTTTCTTAAATTTACTGAGGCTTGATTTGTGATCCAAGATGTGATCTATCCTGGAAAATGTTCTGTTCGCACTTGAGAAGAAAGTGTAATCTGCTGTTTTTGGGATGGAATGTCCTGTAAATATCAATTAAATCTATCTGGTCTACTGTGTCATTTAAAGCTCGTGTTTCCTTATGAATTTTCATTTTGGATGATCTGTCCTTTGGTGTAAGTGAGGAGTTAACGTCCCCCACTATTATTGTGTTATTGTCCATTTCCTCTTTTATAGCTGTTAGCAGTTGCCTTATGTATTGAGGTGCTGCTATGTTGGGTGCATGTATATTTATAAGTGTTATATCTTCTTCTTGGATTGATCCCTTGTTCATTACATAATGTCCTTCTTTGTCTCTTGTAATATTCTTTATTATAAAGTCTATTTTATCTCATATGAGTATTGCTACTCCAACTTTCTTTTGATATCCATTTGCATGGAATATCTTTTTCCACCCCTTCACTTTCCATCTGTATATGTCCAGAGGTCTGAAGTGGGTCTCTTGTAGACAGCATGTATATGCGTCTTGTTTTTGTATCCATTCAGCAAGCCTGTCTTTTGGTTGGAGAATTTAATCCATTCACGTTTAAGGTATTCTGCTATTGACTCCTTCTAGTGTATTCTAGTGTATTCTTCTAGTGTATTCTTCATTTCAGTTATTGTATTGTTCATCTCTGTTTGTTTGTTCTTTAATTCTTCTAGATCTTTGTTGAACATTTCATGCATCTTCTGGATCTTTATGTGTAAGTGCTTTTCTTCTCTTGTGTTTCCCACTTAGAGAAGTTCCTTTAGCATTTGTTGTATAGCTGGCTTGGTGGTGCTGAATTGTCTTAGCTTTTGGTTGTCTGTAAAGCTTTTGATTTCTCCATTTAATCTGAGTGAGATCCTTGCCAGGTAGAGTGATCTTGGTTGTAGTTTCTCCCCTTTCATCACTTTAAGTATATCATGCTACTCTCTCTGGCTTATAGAGTTTCTTCTGAGAAATTAGCTGTTAACCTTATGGGAGTTCCCTTGTATGTCATTTGTCATTTTTTCCTTCCTGCTCTCAATAATTTTTCTTTGTCTTTAATTTTTGCCAATTTGATTACTGTGTGTCTTGGCATGTTTCTCCTTGGGTTTATCCTGTACGGGACTCTCTGCACTTTCTGGACTTGGGTGGCTATTTCCTTTCCCATGTTAGGGAAGTTTTTGACTATAATCTCTTCAAATATTTTTTTGGGTCCTTTCTCTCTCTCTTCTCCTTCTGGGACCCCTATAATGTGAATGTTGTTGCATTTAATGTTGTTCCATAGATCTCTTAGGCTGTCTTCATTTCTTTTCATTCTTTTTCTTTATTCTGTTCTGTAGCAGTGAATTCCACCAGTGTTTCTTCCAGGTCACTTATCCGTTCTTCTGCCTCAGTTATTCTGTTATTGATTCCTTCTAGTGTAGTTTTCATTTCAGTTATTGTATTGTTCATCTTTGTTTGTTTTTTCTTTAATTCTTCTAAGTCTTTGTTAAACATTTCTTGCATCTTCTCGATCTTTGCCTTCATTCTTTTTCCGAGGTCCTGGATCATCTTCGCTATCATTATTCCGAATTCTTTTTCTGGATGATTGCCTATCTCCATTTAGTTGTTTTTCTGGGTTTTTATCTTGTTCCTTCATCTGGTACATAGTCCTCTGCCTTTTCATCTTGTCTGTCTTTCTGTGAATGTGGTTTTTGTTCCACAGGCTGCAGGATTGTAGTTCTTGCTTCTGCTGTCTGCCCTCTGGTGGATGAGGCTATCTATGAGGCTTGTGCAAGTTTCCTGATGGGAGGGACTGGTGGTGAGTGGAGCTGGCTGTTCCCCTCCGGACTCATTTATTTTTCCAGCATCTAGAGGCACCTGCACTTCTTGGCCTGTGGCCCCTTCATCTGCAGAGTGGGAATTGGCAGGCCAGGTCCTTATCTCGCTGCCATCTCTCTGTTTCTCCCGCTTCTGCTGAATTTGCTTTTTTAAAATCGTAATTATTGTACTGAGAATCAGGTCTCTTCCTGAGTTCAGGGGGTCAGTGAGATCCTTAGAGTGTGTGCTCTTTGGGTGAAGCTAAAGTTCTAAAGCAGGGTTGTCTGAATATTTACTTCTGCTTTCATCATTTGAGGGTGATTTAGGGCCTTCTCTTGGGCAATGGATTCTAAGCTCAACCCTGTCTCTTAGGTTCCCTCCCTCTAGGGTGGGTCACCAGCCCCAAGCAAACTGTTCACTTGCGTTGAATGCAAAAATATTGTATTGCATGGGGTACAGCAGGCATAGGAGGAGGGATTTACAGGTGTATGGCTTTATTTCTAAATGGAGTTTAATACTTTGAACACAGATGGGATTTTACATTTCCTACTTCTTCAGTTGTGAATTCCTAGCAGCCTCATCTTAGACCCAATTCTTAGGGAAAGCTAAACTTTCTTTGTTGAGCTTTTGAGTCAGATCCTTCATTTGAGATTAAAACTGCCTTCTCCATAGCCATCGAAATTCCTTTTTGGTCCCTTTCATCCCTTTGAACCCATCCACAGGTATTATCCTTTGGTAACAAATAATCATGTGAATAATGATTATTCTCCAGTTGAGTTAGTGCTGTCTTGCTACACAACCCTCACTGTCCTTAGATGGATTTTTCCAGAACACAAAGCCTCCTAACCTGGGATCTCATGACATTCCAGAGGATCATATGGCAATCATAGTATCCCAATCTTCATGTTTGTAGCCCAGTATATACCCACTGAACATCTATGTTCATGGCTTGTGCTCAGGAAAAAAACACAAGGAACCAACCATTTTATGAAAAGAGAAGGCTTATCCCCAGTGAAGAACGTGTTAAATAGTGTCATCCTTAAATGCCACGTCTGTTAACTAAATAGTAAGTTTGTTGAACATACATTAGAGTTTCTTACAGTATTCCTGAACCACTACCCCCAATAAGTCAAATTTGTTAACTTGTAGTTTGTTTGGTAGATTATGTAGAATATCCTTGGCTACTCATTACAGAAAAACAGCTTGAATTGACTTAGATCTACAGGGGAATTGATTGGAAGGCTTATGATGTACCTAGGAGAAAGGAAGGAGTGTGGCAATTGTCAGAGACAACTGGAACCAGGGATTTGAATGCTGCCAGGGTGCTCAGTCTTTTCTATTTCAACGTCTGCTTCTGTCTGCATCTTGGCTTAGTTCTCTCAGACCAGCTTTCTTCTCAATGCAGGGCACATGGCAGCTGGCAGGTCTCATGCCTTTAGATGCCAATTTCATCACCGCCTGAGAGAGACTTCTCCTTATGCCTTAATTTCACTTTGAAAAATCTTGAGGAAGGACTGTGATTGATTCATCTTGGGCCATATGCCCTTACCCATACAAATACAGATCAACTTTGGCCAGAAGATTAGGGTGCCATGACTGGCCCAGCTTTGGACAGGTGCACACCCCTAGCCTGTGGCTAGCTGGAGTGAGAAAATGACAGCGTATATTTGAATCACATTGTGGGCTTTCATGGTGAGGTAAGGGTGACACTTCCCAGAAGAAGAGGGGGTGCTATTTTTGGAATAAAAGGGGAAAGAATATTCTGGGAAGAAAGGAAAAAAATGTATGTTTATTGTGGTTTGACCTATATTTTAGGAATTTTAGACCACTTTTAAGTATAATAGATAACTTGTTTACACTTTCATTAGATATCACTAAATCATACTTAAAATTATTTAGGAGCTGAAAGTGCAGTAAGAAATATGGTGATTAATTAATTCAGCATAGTTGAAGAGATCTTTGCTACTATACAGCTTTGATAACTGAACATGTTTAGACCATGGGGTTCAGCAGAATTTTTGGCAAAAAATTCGAAAAAATTCTTGTCTTCAAATTTCTTTAATGATTCAAGTACTAAATAGTTGGTAGGGTGTGTGGAGCTCTCTGGACGTCCCTGAGCTTCCTTCAAGGAGCACATCTGCTTTTATTGACTCTGAGGCCTGAAAATTATATCCAGGTTATTGCAGTTGGTTGATTTGTTGTGGAACAGAAGGAGTATTCTGGATCCATGGTGATGTCTTCTTGTACCAGGGCTTAAAAGTATGAAAGGAAGGCAGAAAAAGCAATAGGCAAGAAAGAAGAAAAATGTGAAGAAGGGGAAAGAAAATAAAAGATCAGTTGGGTGATGGAGAAAATTAGATAACTGGGACACTGAGCAGGAGACAGAGTGGCACAGAGGACCAGTGATGAACAGACTCAAGGCAGAAAAATCAATAGGCAAGAAAGAAGAAAAATGTGAAGAAGAGGAAAGAAAATAAAAGATCAGTTGGGTGATGGAGAAAATTAGATAACTGGGACACTGAGCAGGAGACAGAGTGGCACAGGGGACCAGTGATGAACAGACTCAAGACCGAAAAGTGATCCAGTGAAGGGGCTCATGGACCCCTTTCTGGAAACTCCCTTGGAATTGTACCCTCGAATGCTGACCCACCTCTGCTACATGTTTGTGTGTAGCACCGTGAGATTCATCATCCAGCTATCCATTCTAAATCTCAGTATTCATTAAAGGAATCTGTGTGCCATTTTGAGGGAATTCCTACTGGTGTAGGTTATCAGTCTTGAGCATCATTCATTGCATAGTACTTTAGTTCCCCTGTGTATTCAGGTAGAAAGTTCATATCTAGTCATTTCTGTCATTTCAAATATGTGAGTAATTTTGTGACTCGGGGTCACTTTGGAATATGGATAATAATAATAAGCACTGGTAACTGAGAGTTGGAATAGGGAGTCATTTATCAAATGGCTAGTATGTGCAAAACTATTTTAGGTGCTATAGGGGTGGGTGAATCAGTTACAGATTCTGTCTTCAAGGTACTCTTGCTTAGGCAGGGGAGGTTCAAGGATTACTAATCCTAGTTGACAGATAAATCTTCAGATGAGGTTTAATATAGAAGATATCAAGCTGTCAGACAAATGTTTGGTCAGTGCCTGGTACATCCAGAAATGAAATAACTTGATTGGTTTAGCATACTATTTTAGAGAATGGACTTGGAAATTTTAATTTGAGACAGAGTGGTACCAGAAAAATAATACCTTTTATGGTTGGACACTGTATTAAGTTTGTTTGTTACTGTGGCAACAAACAACCCCAAGATTTCAGTGGTTTACTTAACAGGTCTTTATTTCTTACTCATGGGTCTGTAGATTGATTGTAGTCACTCTAGACTAAGGGTTTGGATCAGTCTGCTTCCTGTATCTCTCACTGGAGCCTCTGCTGAAGGAATAGTGACAGCTTGGGGCGTGCTCTTATGGGTGATAGCAGGACACAGGTGGGTGAGTGGAAACACTCAGAATGTCTTAAAGCCTCAGTTCAGAACTTCTACCCTTCTGTCCACATTCCATTGGTAAAAACAAGTCACATGGCAAACCCCAAAGCAATTAGTTGGAAGTATATTCCACCCACAGGGAAATCATGACGAAGGTGGGGAGGGAAGGAGGAATTGTGAATAGGTAAGTACATCTACCACAGCCACTAAGATGCCAAAGACACATGATTGATTTCAGAGGTAATCTAAAAAGTTGTATTTACCTTTGAGTCTACCTAGAATGACCCTAGTCTTTGTAGTCCAAGTCCGACAAAATTGGAATAGATTGAAATTCTGAGTCACTGAATTCTGGAATGGATTGATCCAGTTTAGATGCCGTTAGGTTGGAAATAGCCCAGGGCCAATTGGTTCATCACTTTAGTGTGGCTTTTTTAAAAGGTCACTGCAACTTGTAGACATGTTATTTAAGGAAATCCAAGAAATGAAAGTTAGAATTTTATTTAAAGGACATATAATACCAAACCTTTGGAGTTTATTGAATAAATACTGTTATAACAACACGAAATTCACTTTGAGTGACAAATTTTGCATTAGAACTCTTTTTATGTCTTTAAAAAAATTCTGTTGGCTTGAGATTTAATAGGACAAGCTCATTTTCAGGATTCCCTCTTATAAGAAATAATTCTTTACTTTTTAAACAATACTCAGTGGTTCTTTTTTGAGGTTAGGTTTTCCAGTATTAATTTACAAATTCATTAGGTATCTGACTAGAAGGATAGAGGTGATCAAACATGGAGAGTCACAGCTAGTTGAAGGTAAGTCATAAATGCAAATAAAGGTAATGATATAATTCAGTGGAAAATAGGATTCAGTTTATGAAATATTTGATTTTTTTTATGAAGTTATATAGGCATATCCCTTTTATTGGATGAGATGTAACTTTAGCAATGCTCTGCACACAAGGAACACTAGCAGATATTGTTGGTTAATGATTATTCATACTGACCTATTCCCTTCTCATGCACATGAATCACTTCTACTGGTTGCTTGAAAGGTTACCATGAAAGTAGATGCACTTTTTTTTTTTTTAAAGAAATGCCGTGTTACTCAACATTAATTTAACTCAGGAAACGAAAACTGATATTGCATACAGTTGAAACTACAGAGGGAATTTATATTGGTGAGATGAAATTACTCAGGTTAGGAGTTCAATCGCTTACAGAGACTTTTAGAGTAAAAAGTTACCCTAGGAAACGTTTAATGACCTCACACCAAAGTTTTAGATTTTATTTGAGTGAGAATGCCTGCAGCAGCGTCACTGGTCCTTATAAAAGGTGTATGCCTTCTACGTGTAAAATTAAGATTTAAGACATAAAAAAATAAGTGAAAGGAATAATTGTAAGTGACATTGTCCTGTTTTTGTTGCAGTTGCCACACAATTTTTAGGTAGTATGCCCTTTTCCTTTTACCATTTTGCATAGCCAGAAGGGAAAATACTTGAAAACATTACACAATACTATCTCTCTAGCTCAGACTTCAGGGAAGGATTTATGCAGAATAGATTAGAAAATTAGAGAATGTGAGGGAAAATAGAGTCTAATCAGCATTTAGGTCTTTATTCATCAATACCACACATTCATTGGTTCAAAATTGCCTTGACTGTCAGCTACCTGCAAATGATCTTGAAGAAACTGGTTTGTAATAAACCTCTTCGACTTCTACCTGGCTCTTTGCAGTCATTATCTTGTTCCCTGCTGAGTTTAAAATTAAAAGTTCTATCAAAAAAGCAAGCAAAGAGGCTGATGCTCTTTCTCTCTTTCTGTCACATTATTTTATTTTATTAAAAAAATTTAAAACCTATAGTGGGCTTAATATACAATGGTTATAGTGGTTGTAACTACTATTTTGACATTCTGAGAAGCTAGATACAAATAGACTCTCAAGAAAAGAGATGTACTGTGATTTATATGCCAGAATTTAAGGTGGAGTTAGGGAGTTTTATGTTACCTGCTGAATTTTCGCTTCTAAGATGCTGGGAACCGCTGGGCACACATTTCCTGTGATGCTGACTGCTCTGTGCTCTTAGTCCCCTTGGTTGACTGAGGCTGACTTTGAGGGAAGCCAGGTGTTAATGTTGGAAGGCTTTATTAGCTTACACGTGTGCTTTCTTCCCAAATTACTTTTTGCTCAAAAATCTCACCTGAGGTTTTTACCCCTTAGGATGTTATGCATTTTTATGTAGTTCTGCAACCTGTCATTAATAGAGAGTTTAAATAGATCAGTTTGTATTTATAGCAACAAACATATGTGATACTGAAACAGTGAGTGAATGATAACTTTATAATGTCCCTTCATGGATTTTCTTCACGTCCCGTGATAGAATAGCAGTGAGCTTCTGTTCTGTATAGCCAGGGTTAGGTCTGTTCTTTAAACACTGACTTCACAGCACTCTCTCTTTTTTTAACGTTGAAGTAATTTTAGATTTACAGAAAAGTTTTAAGAGTAGTACAGATAACTCCCATGTGCTCTCTACTCAGATTCACCAGTTTTCAGTATTTTGCCGGGTTGATTTTATTATCTTCCTTTCTCTTTCTTTCCTCTCCTCCCCCGATATATAACATATAATAGATAACATATAATATATGCATCTATGTTTCTATGTGTATATATACTCACACATATGTATGTGTGAGTATATATACCCACAAACGTTGTTATTGAACCAGTTGAGAGTAGGCTGTATACATCATGCCCCTTTAACAGTACTTCTGTATGCTCTGCTGAGTATATGCATGATGCTTGCTGATTGGTATAGTAATGATTTTTACAGATTTTTTAAAAAAATTTTAATTAAAAATTTAACATTTTATTCAGATTCATATGCCTAGAATTTTTGATACATTAAGAGATATTGATTCAGGTTCTAAACTTTACATTTGAGAAAACTGAGGCCAGACATTTGATATGATTTACATTAACTTACATAGCCATTAGGTTTTAGAAGTGATTTGAACCAACTCTGATAATGCTTTCCATTTTACTAAATAATAACCAATAAAAGTTGTGCTTTATCACTGTGCTATAATGCCTCCTGATAATATTCCTGTTCACAGAGATATTTCGTTCCATTTTGTTTTGGTTTATTGAATGATGTAATTAGTAAGTTATTTAATTTGGGGATGGTTTCATAGTACATTTGGCATTTAAACAAAGATAGAAATTAAGCTTATGTTATTTTTTTTGAATTTTATTTTATTTATTTTTTTATAGAGCAGGTTCTTATTACTCATCCATTTTATACACAACAGTGTATACATGTCAATCACAATCACCCAATTCATCCCACCACCACCACTACCCCTGCTTCCCCCCTTGGTGTCCATACTTTTGTTCTCTACATCTTTGTCTCAATTTCTGCCCTGCAAACCAGTTCTACTGTACCATTTTTCTAGGTTGCACATATATGCATTAATATATGATATTTGTTTTGTCTTTCTGACTTTCTTCACTCTGTATGGCAGTCTCTAGATCCATCCACATCTCTACAAATGACCCAATTTCGTTCTTTTTTATGGCTGAGTAATATTCCATTGTATATATGTACCATCTGTTGATGGGCATTTAGGTTGTTTCCATGACCTGGCTATTGTAAATAGTGCTGCAATGAACATTGGGGTGCATGTGTCTTCTTGAATTATGGTTTTCTCTGGGTATATGCCCAGTAGTGGGATTGCTGGATCGTATGGTAGTTCTATTTTTAGTTTTTTTAAGGAACTTCCATACTGTTCTCCATAGTGGCTGTATCAATTTACAGTCCCACCAACAGGGCAAGAGGGTTCCCTTTTCTCCACACCCTCTCCAGCATTTGTTTTTAATATGTTATTGGATTCTGTTTGCTAGTTTTTTGTTGAGGATTTTTCAAGTGATATTATATCACATATAATATTTGCAGAAAATTACAGTTCATTAGTGATATTGGTCTGTAATTTTCTTTTTCTGTAGTGTGGTTATCTGGTTTTGGTATCAGGGTGATGGTGGCCTCATAGAATGAGTTTGGGAGTGCTCCTTCTTCTGCAGTTTTTTGGAAGACTTTGAGAAGGATGGGATTAGCTCTTCTCTAAATGTTTGATAGCATTCACCTGTGGGGCCATCTGGTCCTGGACTTTTGTTTGTTGCAAGATTTTTTTTTTTTTTGTGGTACGCGGGCCTCTCACTGTTGTGGCCTGTCCCGTTGTGGAGCACAGGCTCCAGATGCGCAGGCTCGGCGGCCACGGCTCACGGGCCCAGCCACTCTGCGGCATGTGGGATCTTCCCAGACCGGGGCACGAACCCGTGTCCCCTGCATCAGCAGGCAGACTCTCAACCACTGCACCAGCAGGGAAGCCCTGTTGCAAGATTTTTTAATTACAGTTTCAATTTCATTACTTGTGATTGGTCTGTTTATATTTTCCATTTCTTCTTGGTTCAGTCTTGGAAGGTTATACCTTTCTAAGAATTTGTCCATTTCTTCGAGGTTTTCCATTTTATTGGCATAGAGTTGCTTGTAGTAGTGTCTTAGGCTGCTTTTTATTTCTGTGGTGTCTGTTGTAACTTCTCTTTTTTCATTTCTGATTTTATTGATTTGAGTCCTCTCCCTCTTTTTCTTGATGAGTCTGGCTAATGGTTTATCAAGTTTGTTTATCTTCTCAAAGAACCAGCTTTTAGTTTTATGGATCTTTGCTACTGTTTTCTTTGTTTCTATTTCATTTATTTTTGCTCAGATCTTTATGCTTTATTTCCTTCTGCTAACTTTGGGTTTTGTTTCTTCTTCTTTCTCTAGTTCCTTTAGGTGTAAGATTGTTTATTTGAGATTTTTGTTGTTTCTTGAGGTAGGCTTGTATTGCTATAAACTTCCCTCTTAGAACTGCTTTAGTTGCATCCCATAGGTTTTGGATCGTTGTTTTTTCATTGTCATTTGTCTCTAGGTATTTTTTTGATTTCCTCTTTTATTTTTTAGTGATCTCTTGGTTATTTAGTAACATATTGTTTAGCCTCCATGTGTTTGTGTTTTTTTCCCTGTAATTGATTTCTAATCTCATAGCGTTGTGGTCAGAAAAGATGCTTGGTATGATTTCAGTTTTCTTAAATTTACTGAGGCTTGATTTGTGACCCAAGATGTGATCTATCCTGGACAAGGTTCTGTGCGAACTTGAGAAGAAAGTTTAATCTGCTGTTTTTGGTGGAATATCCTATAAATATCAATTAAATCTCTCTGATCTATTGTGTTACTTAAAGCTTGTGTTTCCTTATTAATTTTCTGTTTGGTTGATCTGTTTATTGGTGTAAGTGAGGTGTTAAAAGTCCCCCACTATTATTGTGTTACTGTTGATTTCCTCTTTTATAGCTGTTAGCAGTTGCCTTAATATTGAGGTGCTCCTATGTTGGGTGCATATATGTTTATAATTGTTATATCTTCTTCTTGGGTTGATCCCTTGATCATTATGTAGTGTCCTTCCTTGTCTCTTGTAACATTCTTTATTTTTACATCTCTTTTATCTGATATGAGTATTGCTACTTCAGCTTTCTTTTGATTTTCATTTGCATGGAATATCTTTTTCCATCCCCTCACTTTCTGTCTGTATGTGTCCCTAGATCTGAAGTGGGTGTCTTGTAGACAGCATATATATGGCTCTTGTTTTTGTATCCATTCAGCAAGCCTGTGTCTTTTTGTTGGAGCGTTTAATCCCTTCACGTTTAAGGTAATTATTGATATGTATGTTCCTACTACCATTTTCTTAATTGTTTTGGGTTTGTTTTTGTATGTCGTTTTCTTCTCTTGTGTTTTCTCCTTGGAGAAGTTCCTTTAGCATTTGTTGTATAGCTGGTTTGGTGGTGCTGAGTTGTCTTAGCTTTTGCTTGCCTGTAAAGCTTTTGATTTCTCCATCGAATCTGAGTGAGATCCTTGCCGGGTAGAGTGATCTTGGTTGTAGGTTCTTCCCTTTCATCACTTTAAGTATATCATGCCAGTCCTTCTGGCTTGTAGAGTTTCTACTGAGAAGTCAGCTGTTAACCTTATGGGAATTCCCTTGTATGTTATTTGTCGTTTTTTCCTTCCTGCTCTCAATAATTTTTCTTTGTCCTTAATTTTTGCCAATTTGATTACTGTGTGTTTTGGTATGTTTCTCCTTGGGTTTATCCTGTATGGGACTCTTTGTGCTTCCTGGACTTGGGTGGCTACTTCCTTTCACATGTTAGGGAAGTTAGGGAAGAGACTATAATCTCTTCAAATATTTTCTATGGTCCTTTCTGTCTCTCTTCTCCTTCTGGGACCCCTATTATGCGAATGTTGTTGCGTGTAATGTTGTCCTACATGTCTCTTATGCTGTCTGCATTTTTTTTCATTCCTTTTTTCTTTATTCTGTTCCATTGCCGTGAATTCCACCATTCTGTCTGCCACGTCACTTATCCATTCTTCTGCCTCAGTTATTCTGGTATTAATTCCTTCTAGTGTATTTTTCATTTCAGTTATTGTATTGTTCATCTCTGTTTGTTTTTTCTTTAATTCTTCTAAGTCTTTGTTAAACATTTCTTGCATCTTCTCGATCTTTGCCTCTATACTTTATCTGAGGTCCTGGATCATCTTCACTACCATTATTCTGAATTCTTTTTCTGGAGAGTTGCCTATTTCCACTTCATTTAGTTGTTTTTCTGGGGTTTTATCTTGTTCCTTCATGTGGTATATAGTCCTCTGCCTTTCATCTTGTCTGTCTTTCTGTGAATGTGGTTTTTGTTCCACAGGCTGCAGGATTGTAGTTCTTCTTGCTTCTGCTGTCTGCCCTCTGGTGGATGAGGCTATCTATGAGGCTTGTGCAAGTTTCCTGATGGGGGGGACTGGTGGGGGGTAGAGCTGGTTGTAGCTCTGGTGGGCAGAGCTCAGTCAAGCTTATATTATAAGTGGGAGATGAAAGATTTTAAAGTTTGAAACTCAGGTTGATGGAAGACACCCTATGTTAAACTGAAGATTTTAGATTTTCTAAGAAGGAATTAGAATTCAGTTTCTGGAAAGACGGCAGAATAGACATCTTGAAAATATTTCCCATGCAGAACTCATTAAAAAGTAAAAATAAAACATTAAAAATCTTTAAAAATGCATAGTGACCTTGCAGGAAGGTAAGGGAAATGACCAGAGACCACACATAAGGGGGAATACATTTCTAGAGTAGTAAGTACACATTAAAATAATCAGCTGTCTTCTGGACATTTGTCATTTCCTGGTAACTTAGAGTTTTGGTTTTAATGGCCACATGGGGATCAGCCCTGGACTGATACAAGGTAGAGAGTTGGGACAGAAATCCTGAATAAATTCAGGATCATGGAAGAGACACATCTTTGGGGAACTGATAAACTAAAACCAGAATTTGTTATGAGAGAAAAATTGTCAAGTCTCTGAGTACAGAGTAAAAGCCCTAATGTGGAATTGAGATTTGAATTCTCTTTCACTGTAACTGAAAAACCCTAAACAGAGATAGTAATTTATAGTGGACAGGGGTTTAGGGCAGCCTCAGGCACCTGGCAGAAGCTATCAGCAGTCCTCCTGAGCACATGCAAAGTTTGATGAACATGATATCACAGTAAAAAATATCATACAAGGAAGTGAGTGCTTTAAACGAGAGTCAATAACAACCCTTGGTAGAATCAGACCTTAAAGACTTTAGATGTTAGAACTATCAGCTGTTAAATGTAGTTTGTTTAAAGAAGTAAAAAAGGAAACTGAAAATATGAGAAAGCAACAAAATATTATTTAAAATGGTCAAGCAAAGTGTGCTTTAATATATTTTTTAAGATGTAAAAATGATATTGTGATTAGGTTAAAAATCCTTATCTTCTATACTATGAATCTAATAAAATTTGCAATGAAATATACATACATACCTATACATACATATATATAAAATAGCTGAAATTTATTTTAATATTAGAGGAGGAAAAGTGGAGTGGGGTTACAGATGAAACAAGATTGGCCATGAGTTCATAATGTTGAATCTAGATGATGGATAACATGGTAGTTCATTATTTTATTCCATCTAGTTTTTAAAAAACAGGTTTATACCCATTCTGAGTGACTTAATGATTTTTATTGAATTTGTAGCACTGTACAGTCATCACCTTTTAGAAAGTTTCCAAGATCCCTCATGCCTGTTTGAAGTTAATTAATTCTTGCTTCCACCTTGCCTTAGGCAGCCACTGATCTGCTTTATAGATTTGCCTTTTCTGGACATTTCCTGTGAATAGAACCAAACTATATGTGGTCTTTTTGTCTGGCTTCTTTTACTTACCATAATGTGTTTTGAGGTTTATCTATGTTGTACCATATATTAATAGTTGGTATAATTTTATTGCTGAATAGTATTCCATTGTATGGATATATCACATTCTGTTTATCTGTTCACCAGTCGATGAACATTTAGGTTGTTTCTACAGTTTCATTATTGTGAATAATGCTGCTGTGGACATTTGTGTACAGGTCTCTGTATAAACATGTTTTCATTTCTCTTGGGCAGATACCTAGGAGTGGAATTGCTAAGTTGTATGGCACATTTATGTTTAATTTTTAAAGAAATTGCCAAACTAACACTGGGGTAGGAGAAAGTGTGCTGATTAGCACTGCCTGCACTCTCATTCTACCTCTTTGTTGCTGAGTCAGGGGAAGTGAAGGGACCCTGCCCAGTCTCACTGCTACTGGGTGAGGCTGGAAGTCTAGGTCCCTGCTCAGCCCACCGACACGACGGTGTTGGGCCAGTTTTTCCTTTGGTGTTTGGCTGGATTAGGACAGGTATTATAAAAAATGTTTTTTTTTGTTGCACTTGGCCATCCTTTTCCAGTCTTTTGGGTAAAAAATAGGCTCTTCTTCAGGCTTTTTTGTCCTGACTATTGGTGGTTCCTGGTTGCAGGCTTCTCCAGCACCTCATCTAGGATGCACGGGAAGCAAAAGGAAAACCCAGGGAACTCACCACCGTGTCACTCCTCAAGTCCTAAGGTCCCTAGCCTCCAGTATATCTTCTTTACATCTTTCAGAGTCTTCCTGTATTTGTTAATTACTTCTAGGATGTTTTAGTTGTGAGAGAGAGCTAGCGATGAATGGAGGTACACCATTTTGGTCCTAGGCTGTATTTTTTCCTTTCCTAGTAGTCAAATGTGACTGAGTTCTGGCCAGTGAAAGAAGACCAGAAAAATGAGGTGCCATTTCCAGGCCTGACCCATAAAATCCTTCTTTGTAATCCTTGCTCTCTCTTCTGTCTGCTGGCTGAATGCAGAGGATCCAGTTGAGGACTTGGAGGCCACAGGAGATGGTAGATCTACAAGATAGAAAGAACCTGGGTTTCCCAATGACTGGGTGTATTGTACTACACCCAATAGTGGGTGTAGTAAATCCACTCACTATTGTATTATAGACTGAGCTTTGGAGATTCTTTTTATAGGCAGTTAGCCTAGTTTGACTATACAACAAGACTTAATACTGTACCTTTTCCTGTCTGCTTTTTCTTTATCTTACACTTCTTTAAGGCTAAACTCAAGTCCTATCTTCTTTACACAACTTTCCCTAATTCCATCATTCACTTATTTGAAATCCTACAGCCCTGTAAATTTAACTTATGATTATAAATTCTTTTTTATTGTCCTCTAGTCATCTTAACTATGGGTTAATACTAATTACTTTGTAAGCTTCTAAAAGAAAGGGACCATATTTCTCTTACCTACCTGTTCAAGGGGATGGTGAATAACTGCATATTAAATTTGTTCTTTGAAGCATTAAAGTGCCTGAATAATTAAACCCTATAGCAATATGATAAAATGAAATTATCTTCATTAAAATTTTTTTCCTTTAAATTTGAGGGTGTTTCTGCACTTTGCACCTGAAAAACTTTTTAGCTCCCTGATGAATCCATTATATTCTTTATAGCAGAAATTTTCAAACCTTTTTGCCCATGACTCATATTATAGGTTTTCATTGTACACACAGACACATGACTGAAACAAAAGTTTCATGTAACAGTGCTTAAACTGTAATTACCATCATTATGTGCAATGCCCTCTGATATTTTCTATTCTGGTCACAACCCATTAAATTGATTCTACGACTCACTCACTGGTCATGACCTGTAATATGAAAAATGCTGCTTTATTGCTGGAGGGAGGATTGAAAGGGTGAAGCTGCTCAAATTGAGCTATAACTAAGGGAGTGGAGCATGTTAGCTCTTGATTCTGAAATTTTAAATGTGGGCCTGTCATAACGGCTTCAAGCAGTAAATGCAACACAAAGGATAAGGAGGTGCATGGTCTGAGAAAGCCCTTTTGCAGTTAGTGTGGTTCTTGGACCTTTTTTATTAACATTACCTGTGTACCCGAGCCCTATTTCAGATCTATGAAATTAGAATCACTGCTAGGATCTTGGAATCTGCATTGTGACAAGCCTGTAAATGCTCAAGTTTGAGAACTGGTTTTTTACAGAGAGCCCCAGCTCTTGGGTATGACAGATTGTTGGGGGATTTGCCAAAATGCGAACAACTTTTGCTTGAAAAATCCTGATTGCCTTGGTTTGTTAAGCTTTTGAATTCTAACTCTTAGTATTTTTTAAAAATATATTTTTTATTCCCCATCCTTTTGTCTATTGAATTATTTACCATATATCTGTGCTAGTTTTAGCTTATTTTCTTGTTTTTAATCTCATACCAGTTGTTTTATCAATTTATATTATTTTCATTGTAGATTTTCTTACGAGTTTATAAACTTTGTTTTTATTTCCTCTTCCTAATTTTACTTTTATATTATCTTTCTACTTTATTAAAACTTTAAAATGTGTGTTCTGCACTTTGTAGCTTTAAGAATGTTTTTTAATTTTTTAAGACATTTTAAGAATGTTAATTTTTTTTGCTTCATTTAGTTTACTTGTTTTACCAGCTAATTTTCTTCCTCCCTCCCTCCTTTCCTTCCTTCCTTCCTTCCTCTCTTTCTTTTTTACAATATAAACCATCTTTTATTTCTGTAGTTTTTAAAATGACCGATAGGAAGCACAGAGTGTCAGCTGAGAGAATGGCACATTCACTTAGGGTGGGAGACTTGTAGATTTTTACAGTAATAGCTTCTCAATGAATCATAAGTCCCTCATTGATTTGTATAGTTCCCCCCACATTGACTCTGGCCATGTGACTTGCTTTAACCATGGGGCATCAGCAGATGTTATTCAGGTGGAAACATGGTGAGCACTTGTGAACTGGGAACATGCAAGAAACTCAGCCTGTCCTGCTAGAGGGCACATTGAAGGACAAATGAGACATTCTGGCCAACAATCCCCAGGTAAATACCTGACATATGACTAGGGCCATCTAGGACTTCCAGCCCCATTTGAGCCCCATATGGTTACAACCACATGAGTGACCACAGGAGAAAGCAGCAGAGGATCTGCTCCCACTGAGTGGAGCCCAGATTGCAGCATGATGATCAAATAAATGGTTATTCTCTTAAGGCACAGTTTTGGAATGGTTTGTCATGCAGCAATAGGTGACTGAAACTAAAATTGGTATTATTAGTGAGGTGATGCCATAACAAAATCCTAAAATATGTTGCACTGGTTTTGGGACTGGGTCGCAGTTGAGGTCTAGAAAAATGGTAAAGGAATTGTTGGCAGAGGCTAGAAAAATGACAAACAACTGTTAATGGAATCTGGAGAGGTGGTAAGGAAACTGTTATTGGAGATTGGAATGATGATGATGCATTTTTATGGTTCTGAAACAATTTTAAAAACGGTTACTTACAGGAACTTAGAATACAGAAGATGTATGTACTGAATTTGCAGATCTGGCTTAAGGATCCAGGCAGAATGTTGAAATTGTCAACTGGCTTCTGATAGCTTTGTATAACGTATAGGAAGAGAGAAATGAACTTAAAGCAGAAATTAGAGGAAATACAGGGTGTCCAGGAATTTCTGTATTGGAAAATAAAACCATTTCTTTAGTAGTCTCTGGCAGGCAAAAGATTCTTAAAGTAAAAAGTGGCCTGGAGTAAATATCAAGTACTCTTTATTAAGATCTTAGAAAGATTTAAGGTAGTTCCTTTTATCTAGATGAAAGAGATGATAAGAATATTAAGGGTTTTTGTGCCCTAACAACCTAACACTTCCAAATTAGAGCAAGATCCAGTTTGAAAGATTTATGGATATAGTTTTAGGGGGAATAGAATGAACCTCAGTTAGATGCATAGGAAGTCTACAAAGTTTTAAGAGATTAGAATTGGCTTATACTAAAAGGAATGGTCAGTTTAAAAAGAGGCCTCTTGGCCTCAATTTACTATGAATAGGAGCATTTCTGTTTAAAAAGAACCCCAAAGCCCAGAGGGCAGAGCAAAGAGCCATGGAGAAGAATAGATTAGGAAACCATTCCAGATAACAGAAATGGGCCCTAATTAAAAGAATATTCCTGTCCCTGTGTTAGGAGGCTCTGACAACATCTGCTGCTGGATTTTAGACCTGTATGGATAAATGACTTCTTTGTTTCTCCTATTCCCTTTTAAAATCTATTGTAGTTATCCTGTCCCCTGTCTTTCCATTGTATGTTGGATATTTGGGGGACAGACAATTTTTTCTTTTTGCTTCGTAAACTTCTGATTCAAGACGAGCTGCATTCAAGTTGTACCCTCATCCATACTTGGAGCTGATGCATATTATGAGGTAATAAAATTTGATCCTTTTGCAAAAGTCAGAGGAGATGTTGGAAATCCTGGGAAGGGTTGCATGTGTTTGCATGTGGGAGGGATATGATTCATTGGGTCCAGATGGCAGAACTTCGATAGATTGTTACATTAGCATCCCCTCCCCTCCCCCCAACTCCTATAAGCCATGCCTCTTGGTTCTCAAGCTCTTTTGTAGACTCCTACCCTGACTCTTGGCTTGGCCATATGACTTCCTTTGGCCAGTGGAATTATAGTGAACATGTCTACAGAGGTTTGTTAGATGCTTACACAGTGGAGCTTGTCCTCTGGGATCACACTGCTATCTCTATGATTGCAGTTGCCTGAATGATCTCAGGTCACACTAGCTTACTAACCACCTGGTTAGTCATTTAGCATAGCCTAAATGCAGAGAATCAAGAGCAAACAGCTGATTACTGTTTTAAGTTTTGGAGTAGTTTGTTTTATAGCAGTAGATGATTAATATAAGGATTGTATGCTTTTGTCCCTTTTATCTGCCACAGTGCTTCTTGATTCCTTTCAATAGATTGTTTTCTTCACAGTCGATCCCTTGAATTCTAATAGCTTTGATTTATGTAATTCAGAGGTCCCATGGACCAAAATTTCTCTTTATACCCACTTGTACTGCTAGAATGGGGGCTTTTTTTTTTTCATATGATGCAGTATCAGGTTCAGCAATGAAGAGCTGAAGGATTTAAAATCCATGGTCTCATTTTCACAGATTTGTTTATAGATATTGTACACGTGAAGTAAATAGATTGCTGTGCACTGCACCTACTTGGGAGTTTGGCATCTTTGGAGTTATGTACACCTGGAGAAATCATCCCAGCAGCCTCCTAAAAACGTTTTTTTATTTGTTGAACCAAATTCTTTCTGTTGCTACACATCTTACTATGAACTTCTTTTTGGGTCAGGAGGGCACATCACAGGGAAATATGGTTTCTTCTGGGCAATGGAGAAGGACGTACTAGTGAATAAGAAGGCCTTATTCAGTTTTATGAGGACGTTAAAGATTCATCAGTATATAGATGTATCTTGGTGTCAGTACATAGATGTGTCTATGTCGCTGGCTTAGATGACATATAGTAATCTGTCTTCTTGTTACTATGTAGAAATGTTTATATCTATTTAATATTTCATTAATTATACATCACCTATTTCATTTTGTGATTAATTAGAACTATTAATTTGAATAGCTGTCTCAATATGTTTTAGTAGCAGGGAAACACCATACACATATTTAATGGTAGTGTTTTGTAGTAATTGCATTATTGCATTGAACCAGAAAGTTTGCAGATTGTAACCTTGCAGTCTAGTTACAGTGATGTGAATAAAGGGGATGCTTAAACACTAAGGAACTTAAGAAGAAAGGAAACTTCAAAAATATTTGTAATAAAAAGATATAAGAATCAGATGCTTGGGGCTTCCCTGGTGGCGCAGTGGTTAAGAATCTGCCTGCCAATGCAGAGGACACGGGTTCAGCCCTGGTCCAGGAAGATCCCACATGCTGCGGAGCAGCTAAGCCCGTGCACCACAACTACTGAGCCTGCGCTCTATCCATGAGCCGCAACTACTGAGCCCGCATGCTACAAATACTGAAGCCCGTGCACCTAGAGCCCATGCTCCACAACAAGAGAAGCCACCGCAATGAGAAGCCCGTGCACCACAATGAAGAGTAGCCCCCGCTTGCTGCAACTAGAGAAAGCCCGTGTGCAGCAACGAAGACCCAATGCGGCCAAAAATAAATAAAATAAATAAATAAATAAATAAAATTGTGAAAAAATATAAATAAAATTAGATACTCCTCTATTTAAAAAAAAAAGAATCAGATGCTTTTTTCCTTTAAAAAGTTAATAAAAATAATTTACATCACCTTCCAGAATTAATTACTTTAAGATGTTATTGTATAATACTAATAGTTAAAAAGTACTGAGTGATCAGTGTGTTCCAGGCATTATAGTATGGTATTCAGTTTAAATATAATAGTTTGTTTAATATCCCCGGAAATCCTATGATAAAGGTACTATTACTAATCCATTTTACAGGTGAAGAAACAGGAGCAGAGAGATTAATCTGTTGAAGATTACACAGATTTAAGCCCAGACTTTTGACTAAAAGTTTGCATTTCTAAACCATTATAAGTTCTTCTCATACCTTTCTGCAGTTTTCCTTCCTCCTTCCCTCCCTCCTTCTCTCCCTTCCTCCCTTCCCTTTCTAAGCTGGATCACACCAATTTGTTTTTTTCCATTTATCACATTTTCACCTAATTTATTTTGCCAGACATATCCAAATATCCTTAAATATTTCTCTGCAATGTGATTTTTAATGGCTTCTGGTATCCATATATAATATGGTTTAACCATTACTATTTTAATCAGTTTTCTATTATTGGTATTTAGGTTGGCTCAGTTATTCACCTATCATAAATAATATGAGCATCCTTGTACATATTTTTGATTATTTCCTTAGGATAAGTTTCTAAATATGACTTTTCCAGGCCTAAGGATAAGACTACTTTAGATACATTTTGGCAAATTACCTTTCAGATAGTTTGTAAAGATTTTTATTTGTACAAGCAATATATGAGAGTGCCTGTAAAACTTTGATGTGTCCCCTATATATACATAGAAAATATAATCTAAAGAATGAAAAATTAGCAACTCACTATTCTTCCAAGTTAAATTAAAATGGTATATGTCCATTTAAAATTTTTTATTAATATAGCTTTAAAGGCTTTTTAAAAAAAAGTTAAGAAATTTAGTATCTACAGAAATACAAATTATTTTCCAGTGAATAAAATTTCATGCAGAAATATCAAAAGGATGAGAAAATATTCACCTCAATTTAAAGTGAATATTTTTTAAAAGGCTCTTAAATCTCTGACTAAAATGTGATTCGAATCATATTTGGATTTTCAAGGGTGAGGAATCCCATTGCCTAGCACAATGCCTAGCAGAATTGGAATTCAGGAGTTTTTCAGCGATGAAGGAATGAATGAGTAAAAGAAAGCGTGAATTAATTTTTATAACTTCACTTCCTTAACAAAGGCATCCTCTGTTGTCTTTTAAGTTGGGCATATAAAAGTATATCTCTGTTCCAGCTCATGTGAAACCTGTCCAAAGTCTACACGTGTGAGCAGAGAGAGGCTGCCAGGATTATCTGGTCAAGGTGGAGTGACTGGTCTAGGCCAGAGCTCTAAAGTGACTCTGTGAAGCGGGGAGGTTTCTAATGGGGACTTCCTGGTGTTGCCACATGCTCCTGTGGGGGCCTCTGGAAGCTGGAGCAAGTGTGAGGAGCCCATTATTCTAAACTTATTAATAAAGTGTCATATAACTAGGACTGAATAAGTATACATTTCCTGAGATGCTTTATGATATGAATTTCTTCCCTTTAGCACTCAAGTGTAACTGAGTATGTATGTGTGAGTCTAGGTTTTAATCACCTTGCCAGGTTAAGGGCCCTGAGGTCAAAAGTTTGAATAATTTTTGAATTAGATGGATGGTCATTGTAGGGGGTCAAGTATTCAGGGCTATGGGTAATAAGTACCCTTGACCTGGAAAGAATGCTCCACTTCCAACTTAAAGCTTCATGCAGACTTGGGTACAGTATAGTCCATTTTATTATGCATACCTTGTAAGACAAGTCTGAGAACTCTAGAAGCCATGCAAACAATAAGACACCTGAATGGCAAGAGAAGGAAGATGACATTTTACACAATTTTATGTATGTTTTTTCAAAAGTATGGCATCTAATAATAATAATTGTTCTGTAATCAGAATATACTCATTTTACATGTACCTCATTGCTTGCTGGCTAGTGCTACAATGTTAGAAAGTTTACAATGAAGTATTATTTCAGTTTCTTCTCTTACTTTAACAGTCCCACTCTGCCGCACCTCACCCCACCAATCAATTCTCTAAAATAATGGTTCTTCAAAAGACGTCTGGGGGCTGTTGTTGGTTCCTGTGGCTGCCACTGGGGACTATCTTATTGAAAAGCACAAAATACTATTTAAACATTTTAGATTGTATATAGTCAGGGCGGGTAGTGCTTGTTATAGGTCTGAAAAGATTGACAGTATTGCTCCCAAAGATGTGAGGTTAAAACCGGGCTTTATTGGTAGGCTATAGGTAGTGAATTGTGGCTGTGGACTTCTTTTGTTTTAATTAAAAAGTGAATGAGAGAATAAATGAATAAGAAATTTATAGAAAAAATCGAAACCATAATAATACCATTTATTATTTGGCTGTGGCTAAATCTTACAAGGTGAGAAATCTATCATGTCTCTGTTTAATTGTCTAAGGGAGTTATATTTTCCTAAATCAAGACGTATATTTCCCCCAGACTGTCATATGATTTGAACTTAGACACAAGCTGAGAATTTAGGATACCTTGACAATAATATTTGTTTGTAGGAGAAATAAAAATCCATCAGATTGATCAGAGAGAATGTTAAAGCTCAACTCCTGTGCTATATTTGTTTCAAAAGCAGGTTTGATATCTGCCATTTCAAGGTTTAACATAATTTATTAACGTCTGTTGAAATCTGCTGACTTATATTGTCTTTCTTAGAGTGAATGATATAGTACTTAGGTCAGAGCAAAGCATATAACCTCTTTTTAATGTAACTTAAAGTTTTTCCTAAAAAAAAGAAAAAGAAAAACTATAATCTCATCAACCAGAGCTAATTTAAGATTTTTTTTTTACTGTATACCTTTATTTATATATGTATGTATGTTTTAAAAATGAAACTTAAAAACATAATGGGTATAATTTTTTTTTTTTTTAATTTTTATTTATTTTTCGCTGCGTTGGGTATTCGTTGCTGCACACAGGCTTTCTCTAGTTGCGACGAGCAAGGGCTACTCTTCGTTGTGGTGCACGGGCTTCTCGTTGCAGTGGCTTCTCTTGATGTGGAGCATGGGCTGTAGGCACACGGGCTTCAGTAGTTGTGGCTTGTGGGCTCCAGGGTGTAGGCTCAGTAGTTGTGGTGCACGGGCTTAGTTGCTCCGCGGTCTGTGGGATCTTCCCAGACCAGGGCTCGAACCCGTGTCCCCTGCAATGGCAGGCGTATTCTTTACCACTGCGCCACCAGGGAAGGCCAGACATCATGTTTTTCTAGAAGATATTTTTCAATAGTTATGCACATTGAAATTTCATCTGGATTACTTCCTAGAGGCAGAACAATTGAGATCCAAAATAGAAGTATGCTTACTTTATTTGCTTAGCTGAAATGAAACCATGCACCAAGAATTTAGTAGTCGGGGGGTGATGGTGGTAAAAATTTTAGCCTGAGGACTTCCAGTTTAGTTCAGGCGTACCTCAGTAGTATTGCAAGTTTGGTTCCCGACCACCGCAATAAAGTGAATAGCACAATAAAGCAAGTCACATGATTTTTGTTGTTGCTGTTTGTTTCCCAGTGCATATAAAAGTTATGTTTACATTATTCTGTAGTCTATTAAGTGCAATAGCATTATGTCTAAAAATAACAATGAACATATCTTAATTAAACAATACTTTATTGCTAAAAATTGCTAACCAGCTTTTGAGCTTTTAGTGAGTCATAATCTTTTTGCTGGTGTAGGGTTGTGCCTCATTGTTGTTGCTGCTGATTTATCAGGGTTGTGGTTGCTGAAAGTTGGGGTGGCTCTAGCAATTTTTTTTTTCCCCCACAGCATGTATGTTTCTTTATCAATAGTAGAAATAGTAGACAAAAAAAAAGTTGAAATTCCTCCTTGATCCATGGGCTACAGAATGGATGTTGTGTTAGCAGGCGTGAAAACAACATTAGTCTTATACATCTATCAGAGTTCTTCGATGACCAAATGCATTGTCAATAAGTAGTAATATTTTGAAAGGAATATTTTTTCTGAGCAGTAGGTCTCCACAGACCTTAAAATATTCAGTAAACCAGGCTTCCCTGGTGGCGCAGTGGTTGAGAGTCTGCCTGCCAATGCAGGGGACATGGGTTTGCGCCCTGGTCTGGGAAGATCCCACATGCCACGGAGTGGCTGGGCCCGTGAGCCATGGCCACTGAGACTGCGCGTCCAGAGCCTGTGCTCTACGACGGGAGAGGCCACAACAATGAGAGGCCCGCATACCGCAAAAAAAAAAAAAAAATTCAGCAAACCATGTTGTAAAGAGATGTGCTGTAATTCAAACTTTGTTGTTCCATTTACAGAGCACAGGCAAAGTAGATTTAGCATAATTCTTAAAGGCCCTGTGATTTTCAGAATGGTAATTGAGCACTGGCTTCAGCTTAAAGTTACCAGCTGCATTAGCCCCTAACAAGAGACTCACCCTGTCCTTTGAAGTTTTGAAGCCAGGCATGGACTTCTCTCTAGCTATGAAGGTTCTGGATGGCATCTTCTAGTATAAGGCTCTTTCAGCTACATTGAAAATCTGTTGTTTAGTATAGCCACCTTCATAAATTATCTTAGCTAGATCTTCTAGATAATTTGTGCAGCTTCTACATCAGCACTTGCTGCTTCAGTTTGCACTTTGATGTTATGGAGACGGCTTCCTTCCTTAAACCTCATGAACCAACCTCCGCTAGCTTCAGACTTTTCTTCTGCAGCTTCTTCACCTCTCTCAGCCTTCACAGAATTAAAGAGAGGACCTTGCTCTGGATTTGGCTTTGGCTGAAGGGAATGTTGTGGCTGGTTTGATCTTCTCTCTAGACCACTAAAACTTCCTCCATATCAGCAATAAGGCTGTTTCACTTTCTTATCATTTGTGTGTTCACTAGAGTAGCACTTTTACTTTCTATCAATAACTTTTCCTTTGCAGTCACAATTTGGCTAACTGACCTAAGAGGCCTAGCTTTCAGCTTTTCTTGGCTTTCCACGCCCTTTAGTCACTAAGCTTAATCATTTTGAAACAGGAGGGAAGGGGACAGGGCACAACCTTTAAAAGGATGACATAGCCCAAGGACACGACGTAAACTGATTAGAACCAAATAGGTCCAAGACGGTGGAAGATTTGACTTCCAGTGGACCTTGAATCTCATTATACGCTCATTGTAATACATTAGCATATGCTAAATGACACACCCACCAGCTCCATAACAGTTCTGAGGCTGACCATCAAAGATCAAAAATTGTGCAGTGGCCCAATCCTGGAAATCTCTGCCTCTTCCCCAAAATAGCTGGAATACTTCTCCAACTCATTAGCCTATGAAATTACCTGCCCCTATAAAAACTGACAACCCCACACCCTGGTGCCTCTCTCGCCTTCTGTGATGGCCCACACTCTGTCTATGGAGTGTGTTTCTCTCTAAATAAATCCACTGCCTATCACTTTGTCTCTCACTGAATTGTTTCTGCCATGAGACATCAAGAACCTGAGCTTCAGTAAGTCCTGAGACCAGGTATGTGATCTCAGTTAAAAGAATGTGGGTTCAAGTCCTGGTGCATGGGTTCAAGTCCCAATCTGAGTTTCATGGTTTTAATTTCTAGCTTCTGATTTAAAGTGAGATACCTATAACTCTTCCTTTCACTTGAACACTTATTGTAGGGGTATTGACTGGCCTAATTTCAATATTGTTGTGTCTCAGGGAATGGGAAGGCCAGAGTGGGGGGAATGACCAGTCAGTGGAGCAGTCAGAACACACACAACATTTATCGATTAAATTTGCTGTTTTATATGGACACAGTTTGTGGTGCCCCCAAACAATTATAACAACATTGAAGATTACTGACCACAGGTCACCATAACAAGTATCATAAATGAAAAATTTGAAATATTGCTAGGATTACCAAAATGTGACACAGAGACACAAAGTGAGCATATATTGTTGGAAAAATAGAGCTGATAGACCCTTGATGCAGGGTTGAAACAAGCCTTCAATTTGTAAAAACAAAATATCTGTGAAGCACAATAAGTGAAGAGCAATAAAAAAAGGTATGCCAGTTTTTAAAAGGAAAAACATTCAGGGCAATAAGCAAAGGCTTAATCTTATCTTGAATCTTATGGAAAGGATGTTGTACTTGATTTTGTTTCCCTTTGTCCTGTTGTTGCTGTAGTCATCATTATCATCGTATTTGTTGACTGGTATCATGCACTATTAAGAATGTTTCCTGGATCCTCTGATTTAATTCTCATATGAGAACCCTATGAGGTGGGTGGTACTGCAATCCCCACTTTATAGATGTGGAAATCAGGTTTAGAAACGTTAAATAGTTTGTTTCAGGTAATCTGGCTAGTAAGCAAGTGGAGCCCAGTTTTGAACATAGTTTTCTGTCTTTAGAGCAAGGGCTATCCAAAAGATTTATCTAAGTTGTTTGATTTTTTTTTTCTTTTCTTTCTTTTTTTCAGTTATACATATACATGTGTCTATTCTTTTTCAAATTCTTTTCCCATTTATGTTATTACAGAACATTGAGCAGCGTTCCCTGTGCTATATAGTAGATCCTTATTGGTTATCTATTTTAAATACAACAGTGTGTACAAGTCCAAAAGACTTATCTAAGTTGTTTGATTTTTAATCCTAGTGCTCCACAGTAGAAGCTAAGGAATTGATTGTGTGAGAATGTAAATCACTGAAGTAAAGAAGGGCAGAGCTGCTTTTGGGTTTATTCTTCTTTATTGGTAATCCCAATGACTAGCAGTGTTTTCTCCCTTGCTGCTGGAAATCTCCTTGACTGCAAGCAGGAACATCTGACACAGTCACACATTTTGAGATACAGGTAGAAACTCCTAGATTGGACAGGTTGTGGAGGAAAGGGAACCCTCCTACCTTGTTGGTGGGAACGTAAATTGGTGCAGCCACCATGGAAAACAGTATGGAGGTTCCTTAAAAAATTAAAAATAGAGTTGCTGTATGATCCAGCACTCCCACTGCTGGGCAAATATTTGGAGAAAACTCTAATTCGAAAAGATACATGCACCCCAATGTTTATAGTAGCACTATTTACAATAGCCAAGACATGGAAGCAACCTAAATGTCCATCAACAGATGAATGGATAAAGAAGATGTGATATATATATATATATATATATACACATACACACACACACAGGCGTGCATGTGCGTGCGTGCACACATACACACAAAGATATATTACTCAGCCATAAAAAAAGAATGAAATAATGTCATTTGTAGCAACATGGATGGACCTAGAGATTATCATACTAAGTGAAGTAAGTCAGAAAGAGAAAGACAAATATCATATAATATCACATATGTGGACTCTAAAATATACAAATGAACTTATATACAAAACAGAAACAGACTCACAGACATAGAAAACAAACTTATGGTTACCAAAGGGGAAGGGGTGGGGAGGGATAAATTAGGAGTTGGGATTAGCAGATACAAACTACTACATGCAAAATAGATAAACAATAAGGTCCTACTGTATAGCACAGGGAACTATATTCAGTAAGAATACATTCAGTTTTATATATATGGAAAATAATCTGAAAAAAATATATAACTGACTCAATTTGCCATATACCAGAAACTAGCACAACATTGTAAATCAACTATACTTCAATTAAAACAAAAAAAGAAACTCCTAGATTAAATATTCTCTGAGGTTTGTTACTTCAGAAAACATTGTTATTTTCAGTTGGTTATAATTTTGACGTAATCTCTGGGAATCTAGGATTTAAAATATTAACGACATGACAAGAAAATATGGACTCTTTGGTTACATTGCGTTCCCAAAGTTTATGACTTTTAATTTAGATTTCATGTGTATACCTTTGGTTTGAAAAGATTGCTTTCTCTGTCTGAAGCAAACTGCCCTTCCACAGGGAAAAACAAGTTGTAAAATTTCCAAGAAATAACATGGTTTACTAATTTTTCTAAAATTGCATCATCCAAATGAAGTTTCCTTCATTTCTTATATAAAATTTTCATTTTGAAGTTAGTGCATTATTTTTCTTCTGAAAAGTTGTTTTAGAAAACTCAGGAAGTAAAGTGTACTTATTTTTTTAAAAAATTTTAATTGAAGTACAAACAACTATGGTTTTTATAGTGCTATAGGAACAGTTTCCCAATTACAGAAAGTTTCTCTTTATGAAAAGTGTTATTCATATTCATAAGTGTTATTTACATTTACAAATGAATTGTAAAGAAAATTTTATTCTGTTTTGATTAGCATTATCTTATTATGGCTACTAATAAAGCACTGTCCAACTTTATTCCTAATGCTTAAATTGCCTACATGATGCAACACAAAAAATTTCTTAATGAACTTACTCATCCAGAGTATATTTTCTTGGAAGATGTATACATTGTTTATTTTTTAAAAAATAATTAATTAATTAATTTTTGGCTGCGTTGGGTCTTTGTTGCTGCACGTGGACTTTCTCTAGTTGCGGCGAGCAGGGGCTACTCTTCATTGTGGTGTGCGGGCTTCTCATTGCAGTGGCTTCTTTGTTGCAGAGCACGGACTCCAGAGCGCAGGCTCAGTAGTTGTGGCGCACGGGCTTAGTTGCTCTGAGGCATGTGGGATCTTCTCAGACCAGGGCTCGAACCCGTGTTCTCTGCATTGGCAGGCAGATTCTTAACCACTGTGCCACTAGGGAAGTCCAAGAGATGTATACATTGTTTAGATAACGTACATTGCTTGGGAAACATCTTAGTTAAATATGCTTTCAAACACCTTTAATCTTTTAAACTTCAAAGCATAGAAATACTATTTTCCAGCCACTGTTCTGGGATTGGGCATACAAAAATGAATAAAGTTTGGTTCCTGCAACTGAGAAACTTACAGTGAAAGAGTCATATGTATAGGCCGATACCTCTAATAAGGTTTTAAGAGCTATCCCTGAAGTTTACCTAAATTGCTAAGGGAGCACAGGTGGGGAATGATTAATTTAGCCTTGTGGAGGAGAGGAAAGGTAAATGAAAACTATTGTTTCCTTTGTAAAAATCAAACAAGGTGTTCCAGGTGTTGACTAATGATTCTAATATTTTACTTCTTGAAATTAGACGTGCTTCCTTCTGGGTTTTTTTCCCTACATAACTCTTTTGTTTACAATGCATTACCTTTTGGTTCTAACAATTAACATTAGAAAAGTTGGTAGATGATTGATTCTGTAAGGGAAAGATGAATGCAAGTGTCAAGATTTGAGTCTATAGGGATTATTCGGTCCCTAACCATGGAGCACCAGGATGTAATTTCCTAATTTCTGCAAGGGAACTTCAAGTTTTCTTGTGTTTTGTTTTAAGGCTTCACAGAGAAGTCACCATCATCTGAGCTGGGCTTTGAAAGATAAACAGAATTTTTCTAAGTAGGGAAAAGGCATTCTGGGAAGAGGGAAAGTCTGGTGATAGGTGACTCGGAGAGAGAAGTTGAGAAGGACTCAAGGGTTTTCTAGTATGGGGGATAAGGTGAGTGGTGATACTGTTAACTAAGGAGGAGAGTATAGAAGTATATTTTGGGGCTAGGATGGAATATGGTCTCTGTTTTGGGCATGTTGATTTGGGGAGTCTTTGGAAATTTCATTAATTGATTTTTAAAAAATTATTTCCACTAAAATTTATTAACATCCTTACTTGCCCACGTATCAAGAACACAGACATAAGAAATAATCTATTCTCAAAATGCTTATGGACTCTTGGAGAGAGAGAGAATCCAATAATTATAATATGTGCTTAAAACTGCTATGATAGCAGCAGTCACAGGTTTTGATGGGGAACTTGGGAGTTTTGATCACCTAATGGAGACTGAAGATGAGAATGAGGAGGAGAGATAAGGAGTGATAGGAAAGAATTCCTATGAGATTGCCTCATGGAATTCAAGTTTTTTTTTTTCTGGATTTTAATCTTTAATATCTAACATTTTTGCTTTAGGGCATGTTTTCCCTGAACCAGGAACAGAATGCTAATTATATAAAAATATACACATAGAAAAAGTAGTTCTCCATTTTCCCAGGGAAAAAACAGTAACTTCTAGAACACTCAAGTGTTTTGTTTTAATTATAAAGTCTTGGTCATCTCATTTATTAGCTCTGTAACATACATATTTAAATTAAACATTATTAGACAACCGTTACAACTTATAAATGTAAGGTGCCATTACTGAGTAAATAGAGTCTCCTGTGAGTGGATGTGTCCCTTCTCCCGCCCACTAACAAGGCAGTAATATGGTTAGTTTAATTTTATGAGTACATGATCCATCGCTGCAAACACTAATTCTCGTCTCCACCCTGTGCTTATCTGTGCAAGTGTATGAGCTGGTTAGATCGCACGGGCAACCTCTCTAACTTCAACAGCAAGGTGAGCTGGGCTTGGGCTTTCGGTGCAGACTAATTGTGTCTGTCTGAATCAAGTGATCTGACCTATACTCGGTAGCAAGCACTCTTCGAACTGCTTCCTCAAAGGCCGCTGTGACATTCGTGGCATCTTTTGCACTTGTTTCAAAGTAAGGATGGTCGCTGTTGTCCCTGCACCAGGCTTGAGCTTCTTCTGCAGACACCTGCCGCTCGCTGATGTCAACCTTGTTACCCAAAGTCACAAAAGGAAAGCTTTCGGGCTTTGTCACATCCGCATAATATATGAATTTTTTCTTCCAGTTACTCAAGTTCTGGAAGCTTTGAGAATTATCGACGCTAAAAGTAAGCAGGCAACAGTCAGAACTTCTGTAAAATGGCGTCCTCAGGCTTCTGAATCACTCTTGACCGGCCGTCTCCCAAATCTGTGTGGTAACAAAATGTCCATCCACCTCCAAATCTTTATTTAAAAATTCTACACCTATTGTATAGAAGAGCTGGGTATCCAACTTATTAGACACATATCTGTTCATTAGAGAACTCTTCCCAACTCCACCATCTTCAAGGAGAATTACTTTAAAAAACAGTGATTTTCCTGCCATTTTTAATCTCAACATCTCTGATTTCAGAACCCTTAATTGTTCAGTTCAGATATCATCATTATCTCTAGGGCTGTCGGGAAGATCCACTTGGGCATGGGCACGGACCGCAGGAAAAGCTGTTCACCACTGTGCCAGGCTCATTATAGGAGTGCAGGGAGTTTCTCGCGGCCACACGGAGGAAGCCCGGGAGCTCCGGGCCAGCCCGCCCGAGTGCAGTGAGGAAAGAGAGAAGGTCGAGGACCGGGCGCGCAGGAGGCGTCGGCGGCACTGCCCGGGTCCGACTGCAGTTGCTCCCGTCCAGCACCGAGGGAACAACGTGGCGACGGGGCGGGGCCCTTAAGTGTTGTTTTGAAGTATGAGTTAAACAGATTGTGGGAAGAGGGAAAGAGGGGTAACACTTCAGGCAGGAATTTTGCTTCGATGATGCCTTGGGAGTGTGAG
Source organism: Neophocaena asiaeorientalis asiaeorientalis (assembly GCF_003031525.2). Taxonomy (NCBI): domain Eukaryota; kingdom Metazoa; phylum Chordata; class Mammalia; order Artiodactyla; family Phocoenidae; genus Neophocaena; species Neophocaena asiaeorientalis. The sequence goes on from NW_020174561.1 coordinate 13,132,598, forward strand.
GAGCTAACCTGTGTATAGGGAGCACTGCTTGTGGTTTAGTGTTAACTTGTAGGAACTATGTAAATGGGGATTGGTAGGGTCCTGCAGATCATATGTGTCTTGATTTTTATGTTGAAGACAGTCATGTTGGTAGTGTCAGGAAGCTAGTGAAGGATTTTAAGTAGGGGAATAGCTTGATCAAATTTGATGCCCAGCAACCAGTTAGAATTATGTTCTAGAATTTCAGAAATGCAGCTGGGGGGTAGGGTATAAATTTAACTAGGGGTCACAATAATGGATAAAGTGCTTCCTGTTTAGATGTGGAGACAGGTTAATAAAACTGACATCACAGTATGCGAAGTGTTGTAGTATGCAGTGCTATGTATTGAGTATAGAGGAGGAAGTGATTTGGGACTTCACTTTTAACAGTCATAGGTATATGGGTGGTATTTGCAACTGAGAATATTGATGATCTTTTCTAAGGAAATAATATAAAGCAGAGATGAAAGAACTGATGGTAGAATTCCAGAAGAAAGCAGCCTTCATAGGATAATGGTTAAAGAAGAATCATCTAAAGCTATGATGTTAGCACTGTGGGCTACAACTGATTTGGAGGTTGCAAATCAATAATAGTGGATGGGAAATTAATATGGTTGGCTATAGACAGAATTTTAAAAATATGGATTAAGAGACAAAGAAAATATCAGGGTGTATGAAGTAAAGGTAATTATTATTTTGTGGCATTTTGTTCAGATGTGTGTATTCGTGCATGTGTGTATTGGGTAAAGTGTAAAATGTCTTTCTTATTAAGAGTTGTAATCACAAACTTTTGAAAAACAATAAAAGACACTAAGGAAGAGCAGTTGGAAATAATTAAATAACTTTTGTTCTTCACTACTCTGATGGCAAGGAAAAGCAATGGACCCAGAGCAAGTGCAGTAGAAAGGAGATTTTCTCTTTATGTGCAGGTGGTCTCCCCCAGGCCGCCTTTGCCACAGCAATTATGTAGGAAGAGAAATACAAAGAAATAAGGGGAAAGGACTTGCAAGATACAGAACTCAAAGGCAGAGAGGGAGAGGAAGAAATAGAGAATATGAATGGGAAATATGGGTGAGAAGGAATAAACCCCTATGGAAGCGTGACTTTCAGCTTAACCCTACTGTGTGATGGCAAAAGCTCCATACCCTAGCACCATGGCCCAACAAATTCCCTTGGATTTATCCTGCCATATCAGCTCTGTTCCTTATTAGGGATAGAGCCAGAGGAGGAACCTGGGGAAAGGGTACAAAACTACCTCTAATTAAAGTTGTGATTTAGTAATATCAATAATAGAAGTTATTGAGAGCTTAACTATGGGCTAAGAACTGTTCTAAGCACTTTAAATGCATGATCTCACCAAATAAGTTAATATTTGTAAAGCCCTTAGAACAATGTCTTGCACGTGGTAAGTACTCGGCAAATATTGGTTATTATTATTATTTAATTATTAATTAGAGAATAGTTACTAAATATCACCGTTTTACTAGTAAGGAAATTGGAATATAATAAAGTTAAGTAACTTAAGATTTTATAGTTATAAAGAAATAGAATCATGCACTTTTGAGTTGGAGGTGAGAGACTGACTTGTATAGGTGCATGAAGTTATATGATGACTGGTGCTTGAAATATGATGGTAGAGAGGAGACAAGATGGGCCATAAGTGAAAGATATTATGAAAAGAAAATCCCTTTAGCTTGGTGACTGGTTGGATATGAAGTAAAAAGATAATTAAGATTTTAAGTTGGTTGACTGGGAAAATGGTAAATAAGGATGTAAGAAAATAAGGAAGAAAATTGTTTTGGTAGGAAATGATGACAAATTCCATTTAATCATGTTGAATTTTATGTCAGATAGTCAAGTGATGATCAGCAGGGAATTCAAAACTAAAGTTAGAGATATTTAGGCATTATCACATAAAGGAGTTGCAGAAGCTGTAGAAGGGTTTGAGACCCCCAAGGATAACCAATACTTTTTGGCCACAAAAAATCTGGGGAGTCAAAAATAAGATCATGATAATAGCCCCCATGCAAAATTTCCACAGCTTTGCCCACATCTGCTTTGTAGAACCTACAAGTAATACCAGGAATCTTTAAAAAAGAGTATGTCACTACTGCTCCAGGGATGGGCTGTTGTCTGGCATGCACTGTTTTCCTCGTTCCTGCCCTGGTTGCTGTGGCTGTGTCTCCTCTTGCGGCCACCATCTGTGAAGGTGGAGCGCCTCAGCTGTGGTTTGGTACCTTTCCCACCACCGCAGAAATTGCTGTTTCCCCTATGACGTTCTCAGAGACCCTGGAGGGTCAATGGTGATAAAGCTTTCCTACTTTTCTCATTCTTTTGTCCACCCTCAAGTTTCAGACTTAATATGCATTGGCTTTTTCTGCACCCCTGTCCAGGTGACAAGTATGTTGGCTTTATGGCTCCTCAGTCAGTTTTTTATGCCTAGATGATTCCTGACCTTCAGATGAATTCTTACACGAAATGTTTCTCAGTTTTTGCCCCATCAATCCTTAGGCACATCTAGACTTGTCTGAATCCTAAGGTGAAGGTTACTTATTAGGCTTAAGCTGGAGCCAGGACCCTTGTTGCATGCTCTCTGGAGAAAAGAGAGGTCAAATTGGCAAATTCCCATATTTTCCAAGATTATCCCATCACTCGTTTCTTCTGGTCCCTTTACTTCTTCATATGGGTGTTTTCCTGGTTGATTTGAGATTATTTCTTCTTTTCTCCAGATGGAACGATAATGTGTACTTAACTGTGGAATTAGATCCTATCCGAATATTTTGTTGGGAGGTTTGATTCACTTTTTCCTTTTAATTCTTCTTACAGGTTTCCATGCTCTTTGTTGGAGTTTAGTAAAGATTTGAATATCTAGCACGTTTTCCTTTCAAATAAGTATTGGTAATATATATATTTTTTCTGGTTCTCTGTGAAGAATCCCAACGAGCCTTTTTGAAAACTCATCATTTGCAGTTATTTTAGAACAGCAATTTGTTGAAAGCTACCATATTAGAAATGTTTTATTGCACTGCACTACAGCTATGAAGTGCAAGGAACCATGAAGAATGAAAAATACAAATGATAGATGTGTCTCTTTCATCTTATTTTTTAGCCTTCTTTGAATCCTGGGGGGAGCCAGTCATCTGATGTGGTGCTTTTGAACCACTGGAAAGTGAGGAATTTTGAAGTACAACGTGGTGACATTGTGTCATTAGTGTAAGTAAATCAGAAACATACTATATTCATATATAAGATTATTTATAATTATCTGATTTAACTAGTAATTCACTGTTTATACCATATTGTCAATTATTAAATTAATAGGTCCATTTAAAATATTGATATAATGCATTTTTCAAAATCAATTTTGAAATGTAACAGTGCTATAAGAAAGGATTTTTCTTTTATACTTAAAATATATCAGTTGACTGACATACCTGGATTTGGTAGAACGTGTTTAATGAAATGTTGATTAGAAATTATTATATTGATGATCTAGAGTACATGAACTTGGTATTTTGAAATTCCACATTTTGGAAGCAACTGTTAAGTTACTCTCATGGTTTATTAGCTTGTGTAGCTACAAAATATTTCTAGACGATGATAATTGTGACATGAAATTCAGTGGCATTTATATATATCGGTAATTTAACTGAAAAAAGGAAGTTTGGAAGATTAGTAGACTGGAGGCTTTTGTATGGGACCAAAAGGTGGCACTGTTTCTCTGTTAAAGTATTAAGACTGGTCCAGAACAAAAATTTCATAGTGTAGAAAAGGAATGTCAAAATGTACATAACTGACACAATGATAGTCCTAGTAGATGCTTGAGATTTGTTTGTTTATTTTAAAAGTAAATTTACATTGAGAAGACTGCAACAGAACTTGCCTAATTTCTGCTGGTTTCAGCTACTTATAAAAATGTTTTAATATGATTCCCTGTTATGCCAGTTAGTGCTTTGGGGTGGCAATTAATGTAGCAATTACTGTTACTTGTTTAGTGATAGTAAAAATCCTCCTGTTTGGTGAAGACTTCCAACTTATAGTTCTGATTCTTGAATTGGAATGATTGTTTTTTGTTGGGTGATAATTTATAATTGGTAAAAGCAAAACGTTATCTACTGGTTCATACTTACCTTTGGCTAGTACTTTGTGGAAGTAGATATTTTCTAAATGTGTCTCAGTCAAACCTGTTCTACCAAGATTTGAAAACATATTAAGTAAATCTGGTAAGTAACTAATGAAATAAATTTGAGTGAAGTTTTGTATGGCAGCCATCCGAGGATGGGAATTAAATGCTTCTCATGTTCTTGAGTGCTTTCTTTAATATTAACCTACTCTTTGGAGTATACTTTTATTTTGTCATTCAGGGAACTGTTTCTGCAACCTCCTTAACAACCTTTCCATGCTGGGTTAGCCTGTCGTGCGCTCATTATTCTTTTGCCTTTGGTTTGACAAGGTTACATCCTCGCTTAGTGGTGGAGAGGATACCCACCCAAGTGAAAGAGGTCACACTATAAGCAGACAATCGTGCAGTAACTTTTTTCTATGAGAAACATACTGACTATCTGTAACCAAGTGAATTTGAATAGGTAGTTGGGAAAAAAAAAAGGCTCCTTAAAATTCAGGGTTGCATGGGTCCATAACAGTACCCTAGCATATTATAGACTATGTAAAAAAAGAGAACACTATTCATTTACGTAAATATTAAAGTAATTGATATTTATTATATAAATTAATTTCAGAAATAGTGTATTCAAATTAAGGTTGATATACTGAATTGTAGCTACTTCGGTTGAACTGTATTTTTAATGAGTTAATTGTGCTATATCTCTGTCATGTACAAATAACACAAATTTTCTTTCATAATGCTTGTTGCTAGCAGGAACTATTTACATATAAGAATGCTTAGTGATTGGTATCATGTTATTTAATAACAAATAATCATTAAGCAGTAATTGTTGCTTTCTTTTTATGAACCAGAAGTCTTATACTAAAATCTTCTTTAGCATGATGTAATATAGTAAAAGACACTGTTTAAAGTATCTTTTTAGTTTTAGAACAAAAATGCTTTCTAGACACATGTCCTTACATTAGAATATCCTATCTATGTAAGAAATGTGTGACTAATACGGAAATGCATGACTAAAATTTGCATTTATGGCTAAATATAAAATATGATAAATATAATATTGATATTAATAACACATTTTATTGATATATAAGTAATCTTCGGAAACAAGGTAGTTTGACAGTTTATATTTTAAATTATCCTCGGACAGCATTTTATGTATTCAGAGTATGTGGAAATGCAGCATTTCTATGATAATATTATATATGCATTTCTGGAAAACGTAGTTCGTAAATTCATACTTAAGTTACTAGGGCTTATGCATGTTTGTAACCAGAGCACTAATGAAAATAACAACAATTCCAATAGCACCATTTAAAAGACATATGAACTTTCTAATAAATAAACACTGCAGTAAATGTCGGATTTTCCTTAAAAAAGGTGAAGGTAGCTTGATGGAAGACTATATAAGGAAGGGTTGAGGCTATCTATATTTACAAGGGCCAGGGGCATTATTACCAGAAGTTGCAAGTAGAGGAAAGATTGCAAGCTTTGTACAAAATGTACTGATCCCAGAGATGTATGCTCAGCTCATTGTTTTGTGTTACTTTGTTTTATTTATTTATTTATAACTTTATTTTTTAATGAAAACAAAGATCCCAGTTAACCTTGCTTTAAGCACTTCTAGGAGAAAGGTTGAATGTATAATACTGATTCCTTCTTACTTTGCTGCCTTTAGTGTACTTAGCCTTCAGCTGTTATTATTAATGAGGCAAAACATTAATGATCCGGGAAGAAAATCAGATGTGAACCAGTGCAGCTTCTGCTTTATACTGAAAATTCTTTCTCCATTCTTTCTCACCAGTTGCCTATGAGCTGATTCATGTTACAGGAACACAGGATGTAGCAGAGCAGACTTCTATTGTAAGAAATTTCATTCAGAGCTTATTGACCAAGGCCCGTTTCCTAAACCAAGGAAGGTCTGGGTGGGGGAAGTGTGCATATTGGAATACGCTTCTTTGCATCTCTTCCTTTTCCTGTCACTTTCTTTCTGTTGGTAGCAGTGGGGCTACTGTTTAAGCACATTATTCAGTAATGTTAAATCAAACGGTGTATTTGTTTGGTAACGTTACTGGTTGCACAAAACATTATTTGCTGTCATCAAGTCCTCAGTGTTAGAGTGTAAGTAGGTGACATCATACTCTCTTAGTGGATTTGCAAACTAATAGTGGTGATTAAGGTGGATTTTCTATACCTTGGAATCGACTTTTCATTAACCTGTGTGATGGCCTTACTGCCATAGACTTAGCATAAGTAGCACTATTTTATAATGATATATCAATTACCATCCATTGGGACAGAGGTTCCTTCATAATAAAGTTTCAAATAATCACATTTAAAAGTGTTTTAACTTTTCACTTTGAAATGACTTAAAGAAAGGTTGTAAAAATAGTATAGAGAGTTCCCATATACCCCTAATTTTTTTTTCTGTTTTATTAAGGTAAAATTGACAAAATTGTAATATATTTAAAGTGTACACTGGGATGAATTGATATATGTATACATTGTGAAAGAATTCCCCCCATCAAGTTAATTAACACGTCCATCACGTATTTATGGTGAGAACATTTACTCTCTTAGCCAAGTTCATTGTATAATACAGTGTTATTAACTATCATCACCATGTTATACATTAGCTCCTCAGACCTTACTCGTCTTATATCCCCCCAATTTTAACATATGCACAACCACAGGACAATTATGGAGACCAGGAAATTGACATTGATATAATACTATTAACTACTCTACAGACCTTGTTTGAATTTCACTGGTTTTCCCACTAATGTCCTCTTTCTATACCAAGATCCTACCCAGAATCCTATATTTCATTTTTATTTTTCGTGTCTCTCTAGTCTCTTTTAATCTGTGACAGTTCCTTGGTCACTCTTTATCTTTTTTGACCTTGACACTTTTGGAGGGTCTGGCCAGTTATTTTGTAGAATGATCCTTTTCAGTGTTGGAGGGTCAGTCTGTCTCTGGTGAGGAAGCATTGCTGTTGATGGCAGTTGCCGGAGAAGCTGCAGCAGTGGCAACTGCTGGGGAGATGGATGAGACAGGGTCAGAGGAGAAGGAAGTTTTCAGGCACAGCTCTCTTCATTTCTTAGGACCACATACTTAGGTCATGACTAAGAGGTTCCATGGCTTCTAAAAGTCCACACAGTGAAGTTTATAGATGATAGGAAGCCAGGAGGTAGAGCTGTGAAGGTGGGGGAAAAGGCTATAGTTTGTAGTAGGGGTAGAAGGGAAGGAAATAAGGCTAGGGCACAGAATATTCTATATTGAGCCAGCATTCAGTTTTAGAGTAGAAGGTTAGGGTGAGGGAATTCTCATTTAATGAGCACCCCTGTATGTCAGGCCTTGCATTAAGTGCTTTGTGTATGCCATTTTAATTCTCATAACAGTATCTGGAGATAGTTATAATTTTATTTTTGTGGGTGGTAGACATATTTACTTTTTAATTTATTGTTTATTAAGGTAACTGGTTTATAACATTATATGTTTCATAGGTACAACATTATATTGCTACTTCTGTATGCACTTAATCTTGTGGACATAGTTATTTTTACTGTGAAGAAACTGAGATTTGGCAGGTAAATGGCAAGTGATTGGCAGAGCTAGAATTTGAATCCAGGTCCATTTGACTCTAAATCTCTATTGCCTGATATAGTAGGCATATGTGGCTATTGAGCACTTGAAGCGTGGCTACTGCCGCTTGTTAAAATGTTAATATTTTGGATATATTCAGTCAAATAAAATATATTATTATAATTAATTTCACCTGTTTCTTTTTCCTTTTCTAATGTGGCTCGTAGAAAATTTGAAATTACCTATGTGACACACATTACGTTTCAGTTGGACAAATTCTGTGTCTAAACCTTTTTCCATTGTACACTGCTGCTTTCCTGGAGTGTGTCTAAGGTGAACTAAGATGAGATCCTAAAGCCTGAGGTGGAAAAATACTAATGTATCTCCTATGAAGCAAAGCAGACTCCCAAAGACAGGAAAACACTGTGTTGGTGAGAGTGTTGGGATGATCAAGTCCAAAGGGAAAGGGAAAAAGACATGCAATCTACAAAGAGAAAAAAAAGTAACCACAATATTTTTTTTCTTGTAGCACTGAAATCCCTTTATTTAAAAAAAATCATTTATTTATTTATTCTTTACTGAAGTATAGTTGATTTACAATATTGTGTTAGTTTCAGGTGCACAGCACAGTGATTCAGATTATTTTCCACTACAGGTTATTACAAGATACTGAATATTGTTCCCTGTCCTATAGTAAATCCTTGTTGCTTACCTATTTTATGTATACAGTTTGTATCTATTAATCCCATACTCCTAATACATTCCTTTCCACCTCCTTTTCCCCTTTAGTAACCATAAGTTTGTTTTCTATGTCTGTGAATCTGTTTCTGTTTTGCATATATTCATTTGTATTATTTTTTAGATTCCACATGTAAGTGATATCATATAATATTTGTCTTTCTCTGACAACTTCACTCAGTATGATATTTTCTAGGTCCATCCATGTTGCTGCAAATGGCAATATTTCATTCTTTTTATGGCTGAGTAATATTCCATTGTGTGTATGTGTATGTTTGTGTGTGTGTGTGTGTATCTTTTTACTCGCATCTTACATATATCTCACCAGTTGTCTCTTGATGGGCATTTGGATTGTTTCCATGTCTTGGCTGTTGTAAATAGTGCTGCTATGAACATTGGGGTGCATGTATCTTTTTGAATTAGAGTTTTTGTCTTTTCCGATATATGCCCGGGAGTGGGATTGCTGAATCATATGGTAGCTCTATTTTTAGTTTTTTAAGGAGCCTCCATGTTGTTTTCCATAGTGAGTACACCAATTTACATTCCCACCCACAGTGTAGGAGGGTTCCCTTTTCTCCACACTCTCTCCAGCATTTATTGTTTGTAGACTTTTTGTTGATAGTCATTTTGATTGGTATGAGGTGATACCTCATTGTAGTTTTGATTTGCATTTCTCTAATAATTAGTGATGTTGAGCATCTTTTCATGTGCCTCACAACATTTTTAATATTTACTGACTTTATCATTTTCCAGTCACTGGGCTTAGTTCTACATTCATTTTTATTTAATCCTCATTAAAATAAACCCCAGTAAAGTAGGGACTGTTGTTATTCCTATTTTATAGATGAGAACACTGAGGTACAGAAAGGTTAACTAACTTGCTTGTGAACGTACAGCTGGCTGGTAAATGGAAGAGCGAAGGTTTGAAGGGCTTCCCATCAAATCCAGTGTTCTTTACTGTCAAACTATAAAGCCTCTGTATACTGTGGTGATGGTTTGGTTGAGGATACTTACTCATTCTTAGCAAAGAAGTCATGCAGACCCTTGTATCTCTGCATCTATCAGATTATCCCCATTTCTGTAATGAAATTTCTGATACAGTGGTTCCTGAAATGTCTCTTTATTAATAGCAATAATACTTTATTACGAACATACAGTCTGCATACAGTTTTGACAGCTGGTGTGCAACATGCTAAACTAATTGCCATTTTCTGACTGTGATGGCTACGTCTGTAGCAGTAAATATGAGCAAAGAGTTATGAAGAATTGAGCCAGGGAAATAGATGAAATAGAATAGAAGCCTTGGGGGCGGGGGAAAGGTGCTAGTTCCTTTGTGTCTTGAGCGCTTATAAATCTTTAAAGGTCCCTTGACCTACCAAGGGAAATTAATTGCAGTCTGCTAAAATACGAAATTCATGTTTTGAAACAAATGCCCAGGGCAATGATAATAATGAATAATGACCTATAATTGTATTAAAAGCCAGTTAATCTGTTGAGCTGGGAGAACATAATTGTGATTACTAGTGTGATACTAGTCTATCTATACTTATTCCTAGTTTTTTTTTGGTTTAGAGCCAAATTTTTTTTTTTTTTGAGTTTGTAGTTAATATCATGCATTTCAGGAGCACAAATTTAGAAATAACATGACTTTCAAAGAAAGGTTCTATAGGTAGGAAGAAGTGCCTAGGTTTTTGTTTTTTGTCTTTAATTGATAGTAAAAATGCTGGAGAGTGAAATCCTGGGCTGCAGTTTGTTTTGATGAGAGATTTAGTTTTTGGCACTTTCAATTACACATAATAATTTGCATTCGTTACAAAGTATATTTACAAATAATACTTAAAAAATGAGGCAATGTAAGTATTGTTGCTATTGTCTGATATAGATTAAACTGATTTTATCAATACTCTTCAGAGGCATACAGAAAGTTGGTGCCCTTAAGGTAGTCCTTTAAAAGCAATTTCCTTTCTTGAGTAGGATAAACTGCCTTCACAATTTTTATACATTTAATTATACAATAAAACCTTTTCTTAGTTCAGGCTCAAATTATAGCATAGAAATGTTTCAGTGATCATAAATTTCAATTTTGAATTATTGAGATTTTATGGCAGTGTAACTATAGGAGATATCCATAGCTTCTGCTCAACCCATTTCATAAATCTTATATGCTTTGAGAGATGACTAGAAGTTGTCAAAGAACAAAGTTATACGTGCAGCATTCTTTGAAATAGTGGGTACTTAACGTAACTTATTGTGAAAAAAATCCAGTCTCTGTGAACACTATTACCCTATTAAAAAAAAAAGTGCAAGACAGCATTTACAATGAAGGTGCTCCCAAATGCTCCCAAGTACACCTTTTGTGTTATACATAAGGAGTCAGCTTGAACTATTAAGGAGAAACATTTGAATATAAGTTGAAATAATAATTCTAACAGAGAAGTAATTGAAAAATTTAAGAAGTAAATGGTTTAGCTTTCAAGCAGAAGATAAAACACAGAAAAGTAAACTATCCCATAGGTATGTCAACCTGTCTTTAATACTTTTGGAACCAGTAAGATATGGATGCATACATAAAGCGAGGCCATTAAGATCACCAACATCTGATCTCCACTTTCAGGTATGATAGATTAGTTTATTTCAAGCTAAGGCCCATACTGAAAAAATGAGAAAGCTATATTAAAAAGAGTATCTACAGGCATTGTAGTACTACCAAAGGGCAAAGATCCCAGAATGAAGAGAAACACACTGAGGTGAGCCCTGTATTCAGCGCCACTTTTCACCTTGGGTTATTTGTCACTTAATGACAGTATGGGCTGTGAGGCTGAGAAGCCAAGCAGCGGCAGCTAAGACGGGAGATGCTGGGTGTAATTTTTGGCAGTTTCACATTGCTAAGAGGTCACAAACTAGAATTCAGGGAGGAAGATGCAGGACCCTGGTAAAACACTCTAAACTTTTAATTGGGACCCCTGAAGGGCTACATCCTAGGAGTTACAGAGAACTAGAAATAGACTATTAAGTTACAAAAATTGAAATGCAGCCTCTGATAAACTCAATTGATTTTAAGGTGATCTGCCTTTACTTTAACTCTCTGTCATTGCCAGAAACAAGAGACATCATGCAGAATCTGTATAAGTTTTAAACACAGTACCTGACATTCTATAAAAATAAACCATGCCTATCGCAAGCCAGGACCAAGATTAAAAAAATATAAAACAACAATCATTAGAAACATTCTCATAGTGTTCTAGCTTTTGGAATTATCAGACATGGGCTATAAAATAATTATAATCAATATATTAAAAAAATTGATGAAAAGATGGATTTCATTAGAGAATCAGAATCTAGAAAAAGAATTGAAAGGAATTCTAGAAATGAAAACTAGTATAACTGAAGTGAAGGACTCAGTAGATGAGTTTAACAGCAAATTAGACACAGCTGTGGGGAGGATCGTGAACTGGTTGATAGGTCAGTTAGAAAATATTTAGGCCATGGGTGAGGGGAATAGCCTGAATAAATAAAGGCTAAGAATTTTGTAGAACTCATGAAAGATATCAACCTAAAGAATCAAGAAGTACTACAAATCCTATCAAGATAAATACAGTGAAAAACCACAATTAGGGCACAGGGTAGGTAGTCAAACCACTGAAAACCAAAAAAAAGAGAAACCTTTTAAAAGGAAAAAAAAGATATTAACCTTCAAAGAAGCAAAAATAATAACTGACTTTTCAATTGGGGGGATACGGGAGAGAACTGAATGACATCTTTAAAGTGCTAAAGGAAAAAAAAAAATCCCAACCTAGAATTTTGTACCTATTGGAACTATTCTGCAAAAATGAAAGAGAAATATACTCTTTTTCCAACAAACCCTCAGTACATGCTCCATTGTCTGTAGGACTTTACTTACAAAACAAAGTATTAAGAATTTCAAGATAGCACCTGAAGAGCATTAATTAAGCCCCAAGTGTGGGGCTTTTCTGAGTCCAGGCCCATGGGTGATTGCACTGGTTATGTCCCTACGAAGCTGGCCCTGTGATTGGACCTAAGCAGGGCCAAGCTGAGCCATTCCTGGAAATGGACGTATAAATGTTAGGGGTGAAAATTTACATTTTTGTTAGAGTTGTTAAGTTTGAACAATAGGATCTGTTAAAAAAATGTAAATCTTTAAGGTTATGTTAGTAAAACAGGTGCTAAGTGTAGTAGGCAGAATTTTGGTCCTCAAGATTCCATGCCGTAATGCCCAGGACAGTGAATATGATGAGATATTGTGCCCATGAATATGTTACCTTGTACTGGCAAAGGGACTTTGTGGTTGTAATTAAGGTTGACCTTCAGTTGTCAGTGAGGAGGCTAGTCTGGGTTATCCAGGTGGGCCCAATGTAATCTCAGGAGTCCTTAAAAGCAGAGGCAGAGGAGGAAGTTAGGAAGATGCCGTGGAACAAGCCAGAATGAGCCAAAGCAGGAGAAAGATTTGATGTGCTTTTGCTGGCTTTGGAGATTCAGGGGCCGTGAGCAGAGGAAAGCAAGCTGCCTCTAGAAACTAAGAATGACCTTTAGCCAAAGGCCAGCAAAGAAATGAGGACCTCAGTCCCACACAGAATTGAATTTTGCCAACAACCTAATGATCCTGGAAATGAACTCTCCCCTAGTCTCTAGATAAGGGCCTAGACCAGCTGGCAGCTTGATTTTGGCCTTCTGAGACGCTAAGCAGAGTACCCAGCCGAACCTGCCAGACTTCAGTCCTGGAGAACGGTGAGATTATAAATGGCTGTTGTTTTAATTTTAAACCCCTTTGTTTGTTTTCATTTGTTAGAGTGGCAATAGAAAATTGTGTTAAGCAATGAAAAGATACAAACAGTTATAATACTGCTCTTAGAATGTATAAGGAGATGAACTTTTACAGAAGATTCTTATTAAGCATTTGAAAAACACTTTTATTAAGTTACTTGCCTAACTAATTAAAAGTTATTATTTTCTTTTACATAAAACAAATTTGTAAGCCTCTACCTGCCAGTTCGTTGGTGCAAGAATATAGGAGTAGGCTTCAGGAAATCTTACTACTTTTAGCTGTTATCACTTATTAACTGGCTGAGTGACCTGGGAGAGGTTTTCTTAACTATGCTTAGGGTCAAGTCTTAGCACCTGCAAAGTAAGAGGTATAGACTAGTTGATTTCTAAGATCTCTTCCATTTAAAAAATTGCATGAAAATAGTTTTAGAATCCAGATGGAATTGTTAGAGAGCTAGACATAAGAATCAATCCCTCAGAATATTGAAAAAATATTGTTCCATACTTCTGAAGCTGGAGTCAAAATTGATTTTTGTAAAGAAGAGAAGCCATGTTGGTACATTAAACAGAAATTTTAGAATAGGTAGGGAGACTTTGAACACCAGAGCTTTTTTAGTCAAAGGGATCAGATGAATAGTGCTTATTAAGGTTGAAATTATTGAAAATCAAAAAATTAAAAGTTGGCAGGTATTTTACAAGAGGATGAGCATAAAATCCTTTCCTTTCTGTTTACAATTATTCAAAATAAGAAAGCTATAGAAATCTTATTTCTTTATCTCTTGTCGTTTATTCTGGGAGTTGAGTTTTTGGCTCTAATGGTTAATCTTGTTCTGGTTATCTCCGTCTCTTTTGTCAACTTCAGATGCATTTCCCACCAGTCAACACTATGCACTTGTTCTTAGAAAAGAAATGATCCTAGATCCCATATTCTGTTTCATAGCTTAGGTCCCGGAAATGTGGAAGAAATCTCAAAATGAAACTTAAATATCACCTTATTTGATCTAAGGTCAGTAGCTACCTTCCCACTTTTTTTTTTTTCCCTTTTACAAAAAAAAAAAGGCACTGTTTTGGAGAGGGGGTGGCAGTTCTTGGGAAATGTGTCTGTTGCTGATAAGAAAAGGAAAGGGCTTAAAGCAATAGCCACCAAACTTTATCAGTGTTTTGGAGTTAAGGAAAACGTTCTTTCCAAGAAGAACAGGAATACTTTTTTTTCTTTTTTTGGTAATTGTTTATTTACATTAATGAGACACCTCAATGTCCCATTATTATGAAAGATAACTCTGCATAATCTAGTGACAGGTTTACTCACATTCAGAGGTCACATTGATATTTACTGAAGGCACAATAAGTATAGGATGCACTTTATTAAAAATTGTATAGCTCTTGAAATTGCTGACAGAGAGGCTGACTCAGTTTGATTTGGCTACGGATGTGATAATTGTAATACGGCTCACTGTGGTTTTTAGAGGTCATAAGTTACATTGCAAAGATTTGTGTATTTGGATTGTGGGAAAGTTACCGTGGAGTACTAAGACAATACAATAGGAAATACTTAAGTGTGAGTAGTATGTCTCACATAAATTGTACCATAGAATTAAATATGAATCATTAAAATATTCCAGGTTTATTAAAAATTTATTATTCTAAAGCATCTTTAAAGAGCAGTAAGAACTTGAAGAAATAATAGGAAAGCTTTGCTAACAGGACAGTGTGTTGAGTTGAAAGAAGGTAAATAATTTATTAACAAAATGCGTACAAAAAGATTTGTAGTAAATCAAGGGGGGAAATCAGTTAATAAAGAGGCCAGGGAGACCTTCAAGATGGTGGAGAGTAAGACATGGAGATCACCTTCCTCCCCACAAATACATCAGAAATACATCTACATGTGGAACAGCTTCTACAGAACACCTACTGAACGGTGGCAGAAGACCTCAGACCTCCCAAAAGGCAAGAAACTCCCCACGTACCTGGGTAGGGAAAAAGAAAAAACAGAGACAAAAGAATAGGGACGGGACCTGCACCTCTGGGAGGGAGCTGTGAAGGAGGAAAGGTTTCCACACACTAGGAAGCCCCTTCGCGGGCAGAGACTGTGGGTGGCGGAGGGGGAAGCTTCGGAGCCGTGGAGGAGAGTGCAGCAACAGGGGTACGGAGGTAAAAGCGGAGAGATTCCCGCACAGAAGATAGGTGCCGACCGGCACTCACCAGCCCGAGAGGCTTGTTTGCTCACCTGGGAGCTGAGGCTCTGACTTCAGAGGTCGGATCCCAGGGAGAGGACTGGGGTTGGCGGCGTGAACACAGCCTGAAGGGGCTAGTGCACCACAGCTAGCCGGGAGGGAGTCTGGGAAAAGTCTGGACCTAAGAGGCAAGAGACCATTGTTTCTGGGTGCACGAGGAGAGGGAATTCAGAGCACCACCTAAACGAGCTCCAGAAACGGGTGTGAGCTGCGGCTGTCAGCGTGGACCCCAGAGGCAGGCATGAGACGCTAAGGCTGCTGCTGCTACCACCAAGAAGCCTGTGTGCGAGCACAGGTCACTATCCACACCTCCCCTCCTGGGAGCCTGTGCAGCCCGCCACTGCCAGGGTCCCACGATCCAGGCACAACTTTCCCGGGAGAAGGCACAGCGCGCCTCAGGCTGGTGCCACATCATGTTGGCCTCTGCCGCTGCAGGCTCACGCCGCATCCATGCCCCTCCTTTCCCCCCGGCCTGAGTGAGCCAGAGCCCCGAATCAGCTGCTCCTTTAACCCCATCCTGTCTGAGCGAAGAACAGACGCCCTCAGGTGACCTACACGCAGAGGCGGGTCCAAATCCAAAGCTGAACCCCAGGAGCTGTGCGAACAAAGAAGAGAAAGGGAAATCTCTCCCAGCAGCCTCAGAAGCAGCAGATTAAATCCCCACAGTCAACTTGATGTACCCTGCATCTGTGGAATACCTGAAGAGACAATGAATCATGCGAAATTGAGGTGGTAGACTTTGGGAGCAAAGATATATATATATATATGTATATATATATATATATATATATATATATATGTATATATATATTATATATATATGTATATATATATTTCCATTTTTTCTTTTAGTGTGTATGTGTATGCTGCTTTGTGTGATTTTGTCTGTATAGCTTTGATTTTACCATTTTGTCCTAGGGTTCTGTCTTTTTTTCCTTTTTTTGTATAGTTTTTAACGCTTGTTATAATTGGTGGATTTGTTTTTTGGTTTGGTTGCTCTCTTCTTTCTTTTTTTTAAATTACTTAAAGGGATCCATAGCAGAATAACTGAGACAGAAGAACAGATAAGTGACCTGGAAGATAAAATAGTGGAAATAACTACAGCAGAGCAGATTAAAAAAAAAGAATGAAAAGAATTGAGGACAGTCTCAGAGACACTACATTCAAATAAAGTCCTTTTAAGAAACTGGCTGTAAGATTTAGAGAATGGACTTGAGGACACAGGGAGAGGGAAGGGTAAGCTGGGATGAAGTTAGAGAGTGGCATGGATATATATACACTACCAAATGTAAAATAGATAGCTAGAGGGAAGCAGCCGCATAGCACAGGGAGATCAGCTCGGTGCTTTTTGACCATCTAGAGGGGTGGGATAGCGAGGGTGGGAGGCAGACACAAGAGGGTGGAGATTCGGGGATATATGTATATGTATAGCTGATTCACTTTGTTATAAAGCAGAAACTAACACACCATTGTGAAGCAATTATACTCCAATAAAGATAGTATAAAAGTAAAAAAGAGAGGCCAATTATCAGTGAAGGGGGGTGTATTTAATGATTCTGAATGAAAGGTTAAACTGCTGTGAATTTCCGTTTAACAAAAAGGATGAAAAGCAATATGGATAATTAGACAGTAATAAGATCATACTGAAAAATATCAGAGAACTGCCTTAGGTGTTAGGGGAATATTGGCTAATGAACGTAACCTCCTGAAATTATCTTCTAATATTCACTGTGCTCTAGAAATGGAGGGAGTGTTGTTCTTAGTCATTTTCAAGGAGTTATGATTCTTTTGCACATTTATTTTTTTGTGGATTTTAAAAATGGTAGCAAACAATGAAATAGAGACTTTCTCATGAGAAAAATATCTAACATGTAATTTATTAAAATACTGTAATTTTCACTATGTGTATATGTTATTGGTTAGTTGTTTACATTTGGGTTCTACTTATCTGTTTCATAATAGAAACAGCTTGAGAGACTGTCAACCTACTTGAATCATTTATAGAAATTCAGTACAGGATATTATGATTTTTAGAAGAAAAAATATTTCTTTAGACAATATTTGGGATTTTTACTTATGTGTTTTTAATAAGACCTTAATTGAGATACACTTCTAGTTAGCCCAATAAGATATATATATAACATATGTATAACATATATAAATGAAATCTTATAAAAATGTTGGTAGATTCTTGGCCATTTTTGAAGCTTCTTATGCCTCTGAATTAAGAGAAGATCTTGGAATCTTTCTAGAATCAATATAAGGACTAATTTTATATGACCTCTGTACTAATGATCAGCTAGAGGGAATAATAACTAAGATAATTAAGTTCATAGATGATTCCAAATTTAAAGATGTTGTGAATATAGAAATTGAGCTAATCTCAGCTCCTATGATGCTTTGCTGAGAAAAAGGTCATTTGATATATAGAGAACTATATTTTATAATTAGTCTCTCTTTGTCACTGATATCTTATGATTAGCTTGGCTTTTCTTTTATTAGATAGTATATCAAATGCAGTTCTGCACTGTATATTAATGTTGAAAACCAATGAAAAAAATCTGCTTTTCATAATGTTAGCAGCTTCCCAACAGGTTAATAGCTCATATAGGTAATAACCCAAGGGGCAGTTAATGATTATCTAGCCAAAAAAGATTTGGACCAGATACCAAGAGACCTGGGTTCTAGGCTCACTCTGGCACTGTGAGACTTTATGTCAATTAATTTGTCAATTAACTTCTGTGGATAGGTTTTCCTTTTTAATAAAATGAAGGGATTGCACCTGATAATTTTAAGGTAACTTTTAATTTTACAGTTCTTTTCTCTATGATTTTATTTCCCACATGTGTAAGTTAAATTTATTTTATGATGGGAGGCATATCACAGCTTCTATTGGATATTTATAGTATTTTCTTATATTTAAATTATTGAGAGTTTGTTCATTTGGCAAATATTTTCCAGGTGTTTACTCTGGGTACAGAACTATCTACTGTGATACAGCAGTAAAGAAAATAGACAGGAAAAGCACTTTTCCTCATGGAACTTACTATTCCACTGGATAGGTGTGTCTAGAATGAGCCAAATTGAAAAGAGACATTTTTGAAACTTGTCAAAAATGTAACAGGTGGGCATATTAGAAGGGAAGCTTGATATTCAATAAATCAGCAATTGTGCCAAGCATGGTACAGTGCTTTGCACTGGTTCCCAAAAGTCAGTTTGCCTACATGTTCCCATTCCCGCATTCAGCAACTTCATTTTTGTCGCTTGAAGTCAGTCATGGTGGGAGTGTTTATATCATGAAAACTGGCAAACACTTCACATCCAGGCTTACAGTTAAAATTTTTAAAATTATGCTATTAAAATGGTTTGGTGGTAAATGTTGTCAGGTGGCACAGCAGAAATAGCAGACATAATTTCTCTCCATAGTTTCTATCCGCACACCTGGTGTGTGAGTTTGTTGAGCCACATGAACAACCACTGATATGATACTGAAAGTAATGAGTTAGTGAAGGGAGAGGAGCTGAAAGAAAAATAGGTGTGAATTTGTAATCTGATTTTAAAGATGGGGTGGTCCATGGTTGACCAGAGAAGAAGCGAGAGTTTCAGAGATGGCATGTGTAACAGTTCTGAGGCCAGAGTTAATAGTTGTGTGGGAGAAGTGGTTAAGTAGGTTTGTTGATCTTGAACAAGGTGTCAAAGCTTCACTTCATGGGAGCGTAACAACGTCTGAATCATGTGTTAGTCTGTACCAGCCAAGTCTTAAACGTGGCCACGTTTTCGCTAGCAGTGAAAAATGGAAGACCGTTCTTGAATTTTGTGACCTTATCTCTTAGTGATCCTTTGAGAGTTAAGGAAATAAAGAAAATCCTTTATAGTAGATTATAGGCTCTATACCAACTGAAGGCATATAAAACGTTGCCTGTGGTAAAAAATTTTGAGTATTGATACTGAATGTACCACAGATATTTATGTGATTTCCTCACCGTGAACTGCAAGTTACTCTTTTTATGGAGCAGGTTGACTTAAACAGCACTGTGACTGGGTCTGCAAGCACTGAAGGAGCAGTGTCTGTCTGTAACACCATGCTGCATTATGGTAGATGACAGTGGGACACCTAATACCTAGTATGTGTAGTAAGCTGAAGGAGGCCAGTACAAGCAGGGAAAACTGGAAAAGTCTTTTAAAAATGTGCTGAAGCTCTGCTTTAAATGAGATACCTGGATGTGTACTTCTGGGAACTAACAGCAGCCAGTGGACAGGCTGCCATATAGGAATCTGGAATAGAATACCTTTAAAATAGATGAATACACTAACTCCAGTTATGTGAAGAGCGGTCACAAACAGCAAGCAAAGAAACGAAAACATGTGGTTCAGAATTGAAAACACCTCTTTGGAAAACACAGTTGCTCTGTGCATGCCTGACTCCATTAGCTAGATTTGTATCAGCCTTTTATCAGTGTGGTACAATGAGATAGCACATAGTCAAGAAATGGAAGCTGGTATTCTTTGTTTCTCTCAATAATGTCATTTTGGAATACCAATAGTAGTTTTATTAAAATAAATGCAGGGTGTATATATATAGAATGAAATAAACATGCTCCCTAATCTTTTCATTTTTCAGCACTGTAGTTTGGAGCAATAACTGTACAATGAAAATAACTATCATAATTTTGGTAGTTAATAGCTTAAGAAACTATCTCACAGAATTAAGTACTATGTACAGTTTAAAGCAATAAGTTTATTTTTCAATTTCTCATGGAAAATTAGCTTGAAAAGAAAATGTCATTAAAAACCTAATTGTGCCCTTTTTTACATGTGAAGTTTAAACAGATTTATAGCAGCTTGGAATATTGAAGAAATTACAACCAGAGAGTTTTGGTTGGTTATAATTATTGGAGATCCTGAAACTGTGGCTGACCTGTAACATAGAGGTTGAGTGAGCTTTGAAGATTTCATTGGGCAAAGTCAGACTTTAAATTCTGCAAGAATTTGAAATATATATTAATATATACTGTAGTTATACTTTGAACTTAGTAATTTTTAAAAAATAGACCTCTTTCTTAAAATAAATTTATTGATTGATTGATTGACTGATTTTGGCCGTGTTGGGTCTTCCTTGCTGCACACAGGCTTTCTCTAGTTGTGGCTAGTGAGGGCTACTCTTCGTTGCGGTGCATGGGCTTCTCATTGTGGTGGCTCCTCTTGTGGAGCATGGGCTCTAGGCACATGGGCTTCAGTAGTTGTGGCATGCGGGCTCAGTAGTTGTGGCTCGTGGGCTCTAGAGTGCAGGCTCAGTAGTTGTGGCGCACGGGCTTAGTTTTTCCACGGCATGTGGAATTTTCCAGGACAAGGGCTTGAGCCCATGTGCCCTGCATCGTCAGGTGGATTCTTAACCACTGTGCCACCAGGGAAGTCCTTGAACTTAGTAATTTTTAACTTCTCATGAGTATAAAAAACCCTGATATTTTAGTGAGTTACCAATCTTGAATGGCAGACAACAACGCAAGAGTTGAGAAGTGAATTCTTTGAGCTTTTTCAAATGTTTCCTTAAAACTATTTTTTAAGAGACATATGCTTGAATGGATGATACTGTCTTTAATGTGGAGTTGTGTTGTTCAGAGTATATGTCCAAAACAAAAGCAAAACCTAGCATGGCTACCTTAAAAGATTAGTTACAATATGGGTTGAGCGGTGAACATAGGACACTGTTTATTGAGGTCATGATTTTAATATGTTTGGAGGTTGTGTTTTTTGCTACAAGCAAGTGATTTTATTGGACATGGCATAGAACGAGATGGATGTATATAACAGCCCAGCTACTGTTAACTTTTTTTAATTCAAACTTAAATTTTCACTGATGTTTCAAGAGGTGGAATAATAGAGGTAATACCATGGTGAGTTATAGTTTAGGTTTTGCTTCTAACTAGCCAGAGGACCTGAGTAAGCAACCTAATCAGTTAGGACCTTAGTTTCTTAAGTTATACCATCATGAAGTTGTCCTGGGTGACCTCTTCATAAACTTTACCCTAATGTGATTCAGAAGGCTGGTTTCGACAGAACCTTTCTGAATCCTGCCCTTATTCCAATTCCAGTGTTCATTCTCTAGATCAGGGCTGTCCAATAGCAATATAATGTGAGCTCTGTGTAATTTTAAATTGTCTGCTTGGCACATTAACAAGTAAAAAGAAATAGGTGAAGTTAATTTTAATATATTTCAGCTCAACATAGTATATCCCCAATATTATTTCCATATGTAATTAATATTAAACTATTAATGAGACATTTTACCGTGTTTGAAGTGCTAAGTCTTGAACATCTGGTGTGGGTTTCAGAGAACACATCTCAGCTTGGACTCGCTACTTCCAGCGCTCAGTAGCCTCACGGAGGCTCATGGCTGCTGTATTGGACTGTGCATCTGAGGTGGCTGGATCCTCATAATCACTACCCATCAATCAAATTTAGGAACTTTGGAGTCACCTTTAATTCCTTTTGTTTTCTCCCCTTTTCTATTCAGTAGTGACAGACTTGCACTTCCTAGAATCTGTCAGGATTTAGAGCTGAATGGGCACATTTTCTCTTTATTTTCAAACATCCAGAAAGAGTAACCTGAGTTCTCTTCAGTTCCTTAACTTATGAAATCAGACTTCTGTGTTCAGTAATTGACAGAAACTCCTTGAAAAAATTCCCAAACCTTCTCAGTGCTAAATACAATGGCCACAATATGAATGCTTCCTGATGCCATAGCGAACTCAGGTGCTGTAAATACTTCCTCCTGGAAATTTCCTTGTCTCTCATCATGTTACATTCCTTTCTTGGTTCTTCCTTGAGTTCTCTGTTTTGCTGATTCTTTTCTTGGATCTCTTTTCTTTCCGTTTGCCCTCTGTCCTTGACTTCTTGCCAGAGAATCGTGCCTGTACTTTTAGCTATTTATTGGACATATCTATATGATGATATTCTGTGGATTCTCCCAACCTAGCCTTTGCTCCATACCAAACTTGTTTTCTTCCTCCGTGTTACTATTTTGGTTCTTGACATTTTTGCCATATTTGGTCAGAAGTCAAAGTTAGAGACTTCACCATAATCTTTAACTTCTGCCAATTTTTTTTTACCATCTATATGTAATTTGATACACAATCTTTTTGGGTCTACCTGTGAAATACATTATGAACATTTTTCTTTCCTCTTTTTTTGCAGTGTTTCACTTCATGTCCCCCTCACCCTTGCTAAGATCCCACCTGGTGCCTCTTACTTTGACTCTGTTTCCTCTAATACATTTTCGACATTGCTACCAGAGTTCTTACCAACACAGTTGGATAATACTGTTTTCCTGTTTGAAACTTACAGCGATTCCATTTGTCCTCTTCTTACGTGGCATGTAAATCCTAGGCTACTGTTCTATCTTTAACTCTAGACATTCTCTTCAGTATTTTCCTCCCCTCTGAAAACCTTTAAGGCCTAAATTTAAAGATGAAATTTTAGTCTTCTTGACGATTAGTGGAAGAAACTAGTCATCAAGTGTGGATAGTATGGCCTGACAGCATTCATATACTCATAAGAAATGGGGAAATATATGGTATGCTTATGTGATACTCATAGCTAGGTTAACAAGCAGATTTCTGTATTTCCCTGTAAAAGAAGCCCTGTATAGATATTTCAGTTTCCGAGCAGCAAGAATTAATAGCATCCTGGAAACAATGAATGATGTATGTCTTACTTGCAGATATACTTTCTGTACTTGGAAACTAATGTAGAGAAATATCCTAGTTAAGGTTCACAGCTTGGCTGAGTTTTACAGGAAAACAATAGATCCCCTGAGGTAATACTAATGTAAGTAGAAAGTAACTCAGACAGTTAGTACATCTGGTTGGGTTGAGAAAGAATGACTTTAATTGTTACCTATTTTCTAATATTTTTACAATTGGTTGTCTTCTGGACTCTTTATTCTCCTAGCATATTTCATTTGAATGAGATGTTAGTTCTTTATAATGCAATGTGTTATTTCATCCAGCCCAATCCTATTATTATTAACCTCACGTGCCTTAGCTGGCAATGGGCTTCCCTTAGGCAGCATAGTCATTGATGCTGTGGGAGGAAATGGATAAATATTAATTGGAAGGTGTTACTTCTGGGAGACCTTAAAGAAGTACTAAATATGCTGAGGAAGTCATTTTTGCTGCTATTTCATGGGAGTTGGTTTAAAATCTAATTGCTTGATTTGAAAGAAAACTAGAGGTCAAACAGCAATGAATAAATTGTCAACAGGAAAATTTTTGCATATAGTAAAACTGTTTTGCCCTTTTCTCAAAAGGAAAACAAGGTAATAGCCAATCATTATATTTAAAATGGTAATTAACCTTCTCATCTCTGTAATTTCAAGCAAGTCTAGACATGAACTCAGGATTCAGCATATTGTTTTAATGTAAACATGGGTCATCAGTGAAAACTTATTCTCTAAAATCACTAATATTGTGCTAAAGTATGAGCACTGTGACTCATAAGTAGGAGAAAAAAGCCCCAAACTGTAACTGCAACAAAATATTTCCTTTAAAGTAAAAATGATCTCTTTTTTAAAAAAAAACAAAAAACAGTCACTACCATTTATTTGGCACATACAATCTGTTACACACTCTGCTAAATACTTCATAAACATTATCCCTCTTAGTTCTCAAATAATATCATGAAGCAGCTATTGTTATTTTCAGTTTAGAGGTTGAGGCCTGGAGAAATAATTTGCTTGGTTCCATTTACCCAGTAAGTGACAGAGCTGGGTTTATCTCAAATGTGACTCCAAAGTTTAAGCTCTTTGTGCCATTTTGCTGTTAATTTTTAAGGAAAAAAATGTGTTTTTCCCCCCAGACTGTGTGCCAGCTTTCCTGTGGAGGATTAAGCATGAGGATGTTAAATGAATAAAATGGTTGACGTTTGGGTAGTCCCTCTCCTGTTACTTATGGATCTATTACTGGGAAATGTAGATCCCTCATGATTTCCTTATCACCACCACGTGCTCTTCCTCCTCTAGAGACTAGGGTGTAACAATGAGAATGATACATTGTACTCATCCTGGGCTTTATATAGTCATTGTTTCATTTGAACATCACAAGAAGCCCTTGAAACTAATTCCTGTTTTACTCATGAGGGCGTTGAGGCTAAGGGAAGTCAAGGAACCGGCCCAGATTCTCAGCTAATAATTGGAAGAGCTGTCTGGAATATTATAAAAATGATCTTTTATGGAACTACATAGTTCTGGACTATTTATATACAGTTGGAAGTTGTAGAATTAGAAGTGGTTGAGGGCTGGCTTTGTGTCAGGAATTCTAAATGCTTTGTATATATTATGTCATTTAATCTTCCCAATGACGTGTGAGGTAAGAACAGTTATTTTACAATAAGGAACTTGTGGCCCACGGAGGTTTTAACTTGCCCAAGGTCATTTAGTAAATGTGGGAGTGAGGATTTGCACCAGAGCCTTCTCACCTCAGGGCTGTGCTCTTGGTCGCTTGGCTCTTCTGCCAAATTCGTAGTCACGTAGTCAGCCAGCCAGTCCATCTGCTTCTATAACAATGAACTCTATAGCTACCACTCGACTCATAGCTAGTACCCTCATTTCTAAGTTGAAGCTTTCTTGGGATGTAGATAAGATATTTTGATGTATTGGTAAATAAGTGCTTATATAAACACAAATACAGTACATTTAAATGTATCTCAAAGCCATTTTATACAGTAACAGTAAACACTTTTTGCAAATTAGTTATTGCAGTTGAGGTGTGTTTGGCTAAGTCAAGTAATGGAATATTTTCTAAAGTTTTTTGTTTATTTTTAACTTAAAAAGAAGGCTTATAGTTGGCAAAGATCAATGAGGGTTTCTTTTCCCAGGTTCCCTCCCCAATTACTTAACCCTTTCTTAAAATGCTACTGAATTTGATGATTTTTCATGTCCTTTTGGAGTGACATCTTCTCCACAATTAAACAAAACCAAGCATATACATCTTGGGATGAAAATCACTATTAAGGGCTGTCTCTGGCTGAAGGAGGGGTTTGATAACTGTTTAAAAGGCTGAGTAGAGCTTGGGGTAGGGGGTGGAGTGTGGTGTCTCACCTGTAGCCTGGAGTAGCCCAGGTGGGGGATTGATGAACGTCACAGACTTGTCTGACAGCACGTGAAGTCATCAAAAATGAATTTTAAGGCAATAAAAATCCTGACGATTTAAAATGTTCTGCCACAGGGGTCAGAGAGCCAGGTATAGCAGGAGGGACAGGTCTTATTGCCCTTTTGAAGGACAGGTAGGTTGGTAGTAAAAGTTACATGCTTGGCTGTGCTTTTATATATTCCTTACATACCTTTGACTGGGCAGGTGGGGTCCACATAAAATGATGAGGCTAGATTGACTTAAAGCATAGATCAAGCACAAAACATCAAAGGAAAAGTTAATAATAGTAATAGCAGCTAATACAAAACACTTGTATAAGCCAGGCATTGTTCTAAGCACTTGATCTATATTAATTGATTTAGTTACCATAAAATTAATGTAAGTATCAATAATTTGATGTCTATCTCACGTGGCAACCCTATGACCTGTATACTATTGTTTTTATGTCCATTTTATTAACATACAGCAAGGTTAAGTAATTTGCTCAGTTTACACAGTCTAGTAAGTGGTGGAGGCAAGAGTCAAAGTGGAGTAGTCTGCCTCCACAATCCATGCTCTTAACCTCTGTCATACTGCTTCTCTAGAGGAAGATAGAAATGAGCGAGCGCCAAAGAGTCACAAATGTGTATATGATACAGAGTGGTACCTTTACTACCAATTATTTTAAGTATCGATTGGAGGCCTCCATGCCTGAGGTTACACTTCTGTTTAGAGTTTTGAAAAACAAATCATGTAGATCATCTGAAGTAAAGAAGTGGCTTATCCCAATATATCAGATGGGGTCTTGGTGAGAAACAGATGGTACATGAATGAGAGTGATGAAGAGAGGTTAATGAAGGGGCTGTTGACAAAGGGGTGGGCAGGATTCAACTGGGAAGAAATACTGAAGCACTCAAGGACTAGTAACAGTGGGAAGTCATGACAGCCTTATGCCAGAGGGTCAAGGAGAGGAAATGGAATTACCTGTACTGGTGAGAGCTGGAAGCATGGGAGAGGGGCCAGTGGACAGGAATTGGGACCTTGAGTGACTGAATGTAGTGACTCCCAAAACAGCGTCCTGGTGGGAGGTCAGGGGTGACAAATTCCCCACCTTCTCTTTTCTATTAGCTTGTGATCTCCTGCAGGTGCCTCCCATTGGCTGAACCCAGCTGGAAGCTAGAAGTCAAGGAAGCTTGGGTAATGTAGTTCACAGACGTCAGCCTCTGGGGTAGAAGTCAGAAACGATCAGGAAGTGGATCTGGAGGGCAGCAGATTAACCAGTGTGCTATTTGTTATAAGTTGAATTGTGTCAACCTCCCCCTCACCCCCAAAAAAAACCAAAAAAAGAAAACCAACCAAACATATGTTAAAGTTCTAAACCTCAGTTTCTCAGAATGTGGAACTTATTTGGAAATAGGGTCTTTACAGAGGTAATCAAATTAAACTGAGCTTGTAAGGCTGAGCCCTAATCCAGTATGACTGGTGTCTTTATAAAACGGGGAAATTTGGACACAGACATACACAGAAGAAGTTGTTGACACAGGGAGAAGATGGCCATCTATAAGCCAAGGAATAACTGCAGCTACTAGAAACTATGTGAGATTCCTGGAAAGGATCCTTCCCTAGCCTCTTCAGAGGGAATATTGCTGTGCTGACACCTTTATTCACACTTCTGACCTCCAAAACTGTGACACAATACATTTCTGTTGCTCTAAGGCACCCAGTTCTTAGTACTTTGTTACAACTCCGCCAGGAAACTAATATACTGTATATCATGATAAAGTTTCTTATTGACCAACTTTGTTTTTCATTTCTTTTAAGTTTATATAGAATCATAGAGTTCAAAGACTTTAGAAATGAGCTAGTGTAAAACTGATTTTGGAGATGAGAGCCTTGACCAAGGTCACGAAACTTTATTAGCAAGGTCAGAGCTAGGGCCATACAGGTAAAGTGTGTATCTAGACATTGTATCACTGAATTTTTAGGTAAGAAAAGCCTTGTCACTATAAATTTACAGGTTTCAATATCCTAATAATTAATTTTGGGGCATTAATTAATTATGCCTTGTTGGTATATTCCTAATTCATTTTTGAACCAACATTTTCTTGTTAATATGAGGTAAACAACAAACAATATGATAAACATCCCTGTAGGTAAATCATTGTTACCAATTCTTGTTCTGCATAAGACCATGTTTGCATGATAAACAACAGAGCATCAAAAAAGCAATTGCCTGTGTCCAGAATAAGTGAAAACTCAGTAGCATATCTCAATAGAAAAAAATTTCTGTGGGTTGGAGAGATGTACCGAAGTCAATGTATAAACAAAGACTTCAAAGTTAAAAAGACTTCACAATAAAACCTTAAGCTATATGTTGGGAGTAAAAATGATTACAGCCCTTTAGGGAAGCAGTTTGGCAATGTGCAGAAAGAGCCTTAAACTTTCACTTTGCTATATTACATAATTTTGTGTATATATATATATATATATAAAAAATATACTTTTTTCTCCCTCAGGATGCTATCTGCTTTTTGTTTGAACACTGTTCTGGAAAATGTTAAATATATACAATCTTGTTTCATCTGTAACTCCCATCTACTTTGTTATCCTGTATAATTTTGTTACAAATCCCAGACATCATATTGCCCTTTGATTATTGTTTTTGATAAGTAGTTCAGTTTTGAGGAATATATTCTAATACAGGAATTTGAAATTATTGAAAAAATTTATACCCATTGTGTTCCTTACAGAATTATTTGTAATGGTGGAAGAAATTGAGAGCAACTATCTGGCACTAAGGCAAAGTATAAATTGTAAGATGTCCATTTGATGGAATGCTGTATTAAAGTGAAGCCTGTGAACAGTTGTAGGTAACATGAGTAAAAGCTTACATTTGAATGATGAGAATTGAAAAAGTGGATAGAATAAAATAAGCAAGGAAAAACTTGGCTTGGAGAAATCATGAGAAGGAAATAGACCAAATATGAAATAATGATTTACCTGGATCACAGTGTTGTGGGTTATTTTCCCTTTTGTCTGCTCTTCAGTATGTTCCATATCTTCTATATTGATTAATTAGTTTTATGATGGGAAAAATACAATAAACTTGAATTGTGATTTAAAAATAAGGAACATCATATTTGGCTTTTGATAATCATACTACCTGGCTCTAAGCATTTATGGTAATTGTGGGACCTAATTATAAGAACAGATACCGTCACAAAAGGATATTAATAGGATTTTTCTGGATTGCAAAATTTGCAATTGACTGCTCTCATTCCTTCCTTTTCTTAGTTAACTTTTCTACCTTTACCACTTAAAAAAAAGGAGAGAAGGCAAACATTTATTAAATCTCCCACAAACACCTTTATTTACGAAATTCAAACAAAAAAATGATAAAATACCCATTCTTCTAACTTCTGAAATGTTGATTGGCCTTAAACTTGGTTCTCATTTCTGATTGGGCTTCCTCTAATTCCTTGTAGCTCTTGAAATTGCCACTAAAACTTGTAATCTCCAATGTGTTTAGCTGTATTTGTAGAAGAAATATTCCTTATCTAATAGGATTTAGATAGTAGCAGTTAAAATGTCTTTAGAAACTCAGTTTACATGCCCACATCTTTATATGTTTATTCTGTTTGCTTTATTCATTGCAATTGAAATATATTGAGTTACATTTTACATCTGAGCTTCTGGCTGCTTTCTCTCCTTTACCCCCTCTACCCTTATGCTGGGGTGACATTTCAGCCCATACAGCTGAATTGTAACATGAAGCATTTTGCCTGGTTTCTAGCTGCCTTTTTGGAGCCTGTAGAGCTGCAGTAAAGCTATCTTAGAGCCATGCTATGAAGCATTTTTATTTCACTGAAATCTATCAAAACTTGATTAGAATTCTCTGATGTTCCAAGTCAGCTTGATTTCGACGATGCCTTCTAGGTTTTAGCAATTTCCTTTATTGCACCACATTTTATCTTAGGGGGGACTGTACACCTGCAAATCCTCCTATCAAAGGGCCTCTTTGCATTGAGCTCTTTGTAAGGGAGTTCCCTGTGACTTTCTGCTCAATAAAGGGGATATGTTTTAAGGAAGAAAACTACATTTTACCATATAAAATATAATAATGATGATTAATAATAATAATAAAAGTAGTAGAAACGTTGGCCTGTCATTTTGGTTGCTGTGACAGAGGGAAAAATATGAAAATGCAAATGGCTCTTAAAACTTTTGTCTAGAAATATCACAAGTCACTTTTGCTCATATTTTATTGGTCAAAGCAAATGACATGGTCACTTTTAAGGGTAAGTGGAAAAGTATAGTGAGTATATAAAAGAATGTTAAGTATTTGTGAGTACTTTCATAGGTATGATTGGTTGATTAATTTATTTAACTAAACTGAGTCCTTTTTGCTCTTCATTGTTGTATTACCATGCCTGTAATACGTACAAAACAAACAATATCTCAGCTGTCCTGGAACCAACATTCTTGTGACAGCACTATTCTGGAAATCAGCTTGTCAGTATTAATCAAGAATCTTAACCATGCTTCTGTCTTTTGGCCCCATAATTCCACTTCTGGATTGCTATGGTAAAGTGATATTCTTAAATACAAAATTATGTGTAATGATAAATATTGTAACTTGATTTATATATACTGAAAAATTAGAAACAAATGTCCAGTAGGTAAATAGTGAACTATAAAAAATTTACTCATAGATTATTCTGAGCTCATCAGTTAGTATTGAAAACAGTTGTTACATTTTAAGTGGCAACTTGGTGACCATTTTAGCCTCCTGTGATTAAATAAAGCAGGTAACATAATTGATTCTGGGCTTGGACTGGCAAGACGGTGAGGACTTTAAATTATTAGGATTACATAGAAGGATTAGATGTCCCCAAGTATGAGTTTATGGACAGGGGGGTGAGGATTATGGAGAGAAGCTAGACGTTTTAAATTCTAATAGGATATTGAATCATTCATGTAGACATATCCTGAAGGCAACTGGAAATCTGGGATCAGAGATTGGTTGGAGATTAGGACTAAAAATGTTCTTTGGGGATTCATCAGTATAGAAATGTTAATTGATTTTGGGGAAGTAGATGAGCTACCAAGAAGTGAATTAAGAGGAAGAGAAATGCAGGCAGAGAATCAAAGGTAAGTGGTGGAGGGAGAAAGGATGAAACGGATCCTGAAGAAAGTGATGAAAAGATCAGAGAGACTGGAGAACCAGAAAAACATGGAGTTTTGGGAAATTTTTAAGGAAAGAATTTTTTGGAGGGAAATAGAGCTGAGAGGCAAAGGAGAAAGAGATTGGGGGGGTAATTTTATTGGTCATTTCAAGCAGGTTTTTTTTTGGTAACAGGGCGGTACGTGGTAGGTTACTTATTAAAATAGAAGCATATCATATTATTGATGGTAATAATGCCATTCCATAAAAATTGACCAAAGTTTTTTGTCCATTTTAAAACTACTTTTAGTAAAAGGCCCAAGTGATTAAGCAGAAATAATTTACATCTTAATAGACATTTACTCATGCAAAGAAAAAGTACTCATACAAGGAAAATTCATTCCAAGCTTTATGCTAACCAAGTGGTCAAAAATACCAACCTTATTCACATATTGAAAAAATAATTGGTATCTCTGAGATCAGAGCAGATTAAGTGGTCTGTAAGATGTAAAAGAGAAAAGCAAAAGGTGAGAAATCTTAAAAATCTTTTAGGCAAAAATATCTGGGTAGTACGGTTCTATTCAGCAACTCAGTGATTTATATGCTATATCTTGAAGCAACTAGAGGACATGGTGACCATTTTTCATGACACAGAGTATTTTCTTTGTTTGCTTTAAAGGACAAATGAGTGACATTTGAAGACTTTACAATAACTTTGTGGGAAGAACTAGGGCATTTGCAATGAGAAAAATGTAGTTTTGCCATGTACAAAAAAATGCTATAAGCTAGTAAAATGTAACAGCATACTGTATACCCAGAAGGGCTGCTGTAACACTTGTATCTATGTAGATCTCTTTTATCCTCAAAACTTCATGGTTTTAAATGAGTACAGGTTTCTTAGTCAGGTAGTATGGCTGGAATGTATTTAAATTTTTGTTGATGGATTCTATGTTCTTCTCCCACTATAGAATCTAATGGCTAGGTTTCTATAGTTTCCTCCTTTTCTTTGAACACATTACGAAAGGCTAAATATTAAGAAGTAAAAATTAGCAAGATATGCTTGGTATCACTGGTAAGGTTTTAGAATATTAGGTTTTTGATTAGGGAAAGACTTGGATCCTCTACATTTTACCTCACTTTTGCAAATGAAGAATTTGAGGCACAGGAAAATTAAGTGTTCTAGTCCTACTAGAACCTGGCCTTATCTGTCACTATTAGGTATTTCCAATAGACTCGGCTGTACCTAATTTTACAGTATCAGTGCTAAAATGCTGGTGTAACTAGGTCGAGAATTTCCTCATGAGTAATGATGAACTCACTGATGTGGTTTCAGTCAGTAACTGAGCAAGCCATGTCCATAGGGCAAGTACCATTTGTTATCTAAAGGAAGGGAAGAGAAGGAAGGACAGCTCCTAGGTAGGGGACATGGAGTCTGTGATAGTAAGAAACGTTCAGGACTCAGAGTCAGAGGGCCTGGGATTCAGTTTTGATGGTGCCACTTACTAATGGTGTGACTTTGGGCAAAATCCTAAACTCTGTAAAGTTTCTTCATGTATGGGATGGGAGTCATGATTGTTGCCATACTTACTTCATAGATTAATTGTGAAAATCAAGCTATTGTGAGAAAGAATCAAGTTTAAGTTTACCAATATTCACGACTACTGCTACGTTCCAGGCAGTACTGCAGACCCCAGTAATAAAGGAGACAAAACTTTTGTAACATATTATGAAAGGCCAAAAATTAAGTAAAATTTACCAGGAAGTCTGATCGATATCTTTGATAAGTATTTAGAATAATAGGTACTTTTTCCAAGTTACAAACCTGACTATTCAAGACAGGACTTTGTCTCCTTTTATGCTCAAGGAGATTACAACTAGTTGTAGCTGTGTGTTGATGGAGATTGTTGTTATAATGCAGTTTTACAAACTGTTAATATTAGATTGAAGATGGGAAATGAATGTCAGCAGTATATCAAAAAGGAGGAGGAAGATTATTTGCTTAGGAAGGATGGGGGTAATTCTTTTTTTTTTTTCAGTGTTTTATTTTAAACCATACCTTTTATGCTGTAACATCTTTCTTGTTCTTCTACTAGAGACCAAAGCACTATTACTACTCTTTGAGTCAGCAAGAGATTGAATAATTGTGCTTCAATCAAGGACCTCATCTTTTATTTTTACCTCTAAAGGATTATTTGGCTTCACTGAGATTTTGGGTCTCAATTTTAAGGTTCATACATTGCTGGCAATCTTTATGGACTATACTGGCGCTAATATTTAAGCAAATGATGACCATCTAATGTTAGGGTTTCTGATTCTAAGCTATTTGTCATTTATAATTGTGTTAAATATTTTTACATTTATAAGTTTTTTTCTGGTTTCTGAAATGTACATTTTTGTTCATATTTCAATATATCTGAAATTAAGACACATCTTTAAATTGATAGCTTCTTTAAGTTCCTTGTTGGCTGTCTGGTGGTTTTGATGAACTTCTCATTGTGCATGTGTGAATGTGGTTATAGTGTCAATGGTTTAATTGAGTTTAGTGTATTTTAGGTACCACCATAATTTCCAAATCCTAAGATTTGGCCTTGGAAAGATAAATTGTACATATATAAAGGCATGGAAGCAGAGCAGTGGAATATATGACAAAGTTTTAAAAAACAAACAAGTAGTAAATGATAAGAAAGTGTTGTGTCATATTTGGTCGCTTTTTTTCTTTCTTGGTGGTACATAATAAAGGTACCTCATATAATGCTGGTGTTTTGGGTTCACTAAGCATACTATGTTATTTTAGCTTGAGTAATTTAAATGAGATGACTAATGATCTAGAGGAAATTTTAAGAAGGTGTGTTCATGGAAAGTGAATGTCATTTCAAAAGTTGTATGTTTACTTACAGACTCTGTTAAAGTTTACTTTTAAAAAGAATCATGAGTCCTATTCAAATATAAAATGAATGTGTCAAAGACTTTGTTTAGCTTATAAATAATGAGGGAACCAGTAAGATAATACAGTTTGTTCACAGGAGAATTAAAAGAGCACACATAGGGCTTCCCTGGTGGCGCAGTGGTTGAGAGTCCGCCTGCTGATGCAGGGGACACAGGTTCGTGACCCGGTCCGGGAAGATCCCACATGCCGCGGAGCAGCTGGGCCCGTGAGCCATGGCCGCTGAGCCTGCGCATCCGGAGCCTGTGCTCCGCAACAGGAGAGGCCACAACAGTGAGAGGCCTGCGTACCGCAAAAAACAGCAACAACAAAAATCTTGTAAATTAAGAATTGACACATACTTACTGATCACATACCTTGTTAAAGCCCAGCTAATTAAAATCATATTTTGTCCCAAGAATTAATTCTTAATAATGAAACTGTACAAATTAAAAAATTCTAGCAATAGTTTCTAGAAATGTTTCTTAGAAAAGATATAAACAACAGATTCTTTTTTTTTTTTGCGGTACGCAGGCCTCTCACTGTTGTGGCCTCTCCCGTTACGGAGCACGGGCTCCAGATGCGCAGGCTCAGTGGCCATGGCTCACGGGCCTAGCCACTCCGTGGCATGTGGAATCTTCCTGGACCGGGGCATGAACCCGTGTCCTCTGCATCGGCAGGTGAACTCTCAACCACTGCGCCACCAGGGAAGCCCTTCTTACTGTTTTTGACTCATTAGTTTTGGAAACAGGTATTTCATTTTCTGGTAGGTATATGACTGAGCATAAATTGTCACTTGAGAATTACTTCAAAGCCAAAGTGTTTCAATTTATTGTTATAAAATTGTCTTTGTGTTGAATATATGAATGCATAAAGTTCTTATTGAGTATCCAGACACATTTATTTATCAACTGGTAATATACATTTTTGAGACATAACACTTTACATTTAAAAATTTGGCATTTAATTTGGGCTGAACTTCCCAAACCACAAGGAAGTACTCATTGATTCATTATTTAGCAAATATTTGAGTGCCTACTGTATATTAATCACTTACAAATGAATGTTATTTTAGAGAGCTTTTTCTTTCCACAACTTAAAAGAACAGGAATGATTGGGCTTTACGGTGTGAGAGTGATTTGGGGTTAGCTTGAGACGTTGGTAGGAGGTAGCCAATCAGTTAATACCTGCACTGCTCAAAATCATCCTGTGCACTAGTGGCAGCTCCCCTCCAGTCTTTTTTTCTTGTCCCTTACTGACTCAAGGGCAGATAGTTGAGTCTGTATTAATAGTAAGAGTCATCTTTGTTTCATCATGTCCTGTAGGTAGCCTTCACCTCTATATGTACTTTATCAGTTTAAGGCAGGATTTGACATCAAATAAAGCTACAACTTAATTTGAATACATTTACAGTAATACGTCATAACATCTATTTATATATGTTAAATAGATTCACAAATGTGTCTATGAATCTATTACTAATGAACTTTTTTTTTTTTTTTTTTGCCGTACGCGGGCCTCTCACTGTTGTGGCCTCTCCCATTGCGGAGCGCAGACTCAGCGGCCATGGCTCACAGATCCAGCCGCTCCGCGGCATGTGGGATCTTCCCGGACCAGGGCATGAACCCGTGTCCCCTGCGTCGGCAGGCGGACTCTCAACCACTGCGCCATGAGGGAAGCCCCTGAACTTTTTGATCTTAAACAACAGAAATTATTTTCTCACAGTTCTAGAGGCTAGAAGTTGAGATCCAAGTGTTGGCAATGTTGGTTTCTTCTGAGGCCTCTCTCCTTGCCTTGTAGATGGCTGACTTCTCCTTGTGTCTTCACCTGGTGTCTCCTCTGAGCACAAGAATCCTTCCAAATTTCCTCTTCTTATAAGGAGACCAGTCAAGTTGGATTCGGGTCCACCCTAATGATTTAATTTCATCCTAATTACCTTTTTTTTTTTTTTTTTTTTTTTTAACTAATGGGCTTTTATGGAGATCATTGAGGGACTGTTTTGATCAGGGAAAATTCAGAGGAGTAGATCTGTTGTAAAGGTGGGGAGAAGGCATAAAGGAAACAAGCTAAAGGATTAGATGCTTTGAGTTTTTATAGCCATAAAATGAAATCAGCCAAGAACAGAAGTATTGTGCTCATCCGTACTGTACAGATATCACTTCCAATTGTTGTAGCAACAGACTGTTACCCATGATAATGACAAGAGGGTGAGAAAAGTCAAATGCAAATTAAGTAATCAGAATTGGAGCAGCATGTGGTTTAGTAAGTGTTTCCCCAGATGGGGGATTTGTTACAGATAGAGCCTCAGGCAAAGTAATAGTCCCTTTCTTCATTATTTTTGAGTACCTGCTATGTGTCAGGCACTGCTCTAGGTACTTGGGATAGGTCAGTGAACAAAATAATATGGATCCCTGCCCTGTGAATAATATAAGAATGTAGTATCTCCTAGAAGTATCTTCCTTCCTCAGACCCACTGCCCATTAGTGACTAGAATTGTTTTAAGTCTGTATGGAAAGACACTATTAGTTTTATATTTCCTGTGACCTATATATTTTCTCTTCTGCTTAAGCCTTCCTTTTAAAAAAAGTATTTACTGATTTCTTATGCTACTAGTGATATGTCCAGAGAAAATGTAGGATTTCTTTCTTGATTAAGTAGCATTCAGGCATTTTGTTTTGGCAATATGGTGTTTCAATCTCTAATTAAGCTCTATTAATTTGTGGCCTTTATGCAATTGGTCTGTTTAATAGCATTTCTTCCTTTAATACTAAATCAGTTTGCATTTCCTCCTCCTTTCTTTCCTACTTTGTTTTCTTGTTGTTCCTTTTTCTTCAATTAATTCTGTTTTCCAACCTCTACTCTTTCAGCACTCCACAAAAAGGATCATCTAATTTGAGCTCTAAAACTCAAATTATTGAGTTTTATTATTAACATTTGAAAATGTTAATAATATCTTGAGCGTGCTTGAACTCCTGTTCTCTGTTTGTACTTTAAAGTTTCATTATTCTTAGTCTTCAAATTTGTGCTTTTTATTTGCCATGACCTTGTATGGTATTGCTCCTCTGAAGCCTAAAGTGCTTTAAACTAGTGTGTGTGTGTGTGTGTGTGTGTGTGTGTGTGTACATACATACACATGTTTGCCAGCACATTAGCTGAGCTGCAATAGAAATGTGTGTGTGTATTAACAGATATATGAATATGCAGATTATTTTAAAACATAAGAGAAAGGACCTTATAATTAATGGAAAAAAACAAATTCGAGTCAGATAGTAGGGAAACAAAATTAAATAACAAACTTAAACTTCTCCCAAGTGATGAGGGAACTGTTTTTTTTTATTAAACGGCTGCATTTAAGAATTACTTTCATAGAAATTAAGGCTATACCTTTAATATTTACAAAGAAGTAATTTAAAAGCTTATTTAAACATTTTTTTATCTTTCAAAGTTGGATACTGTCAAGATGCACACACAATTTTCTTTACACTTAAATTTTCACATCTATAATGCATTTAAAAATTTCCTCCCTTTATAATTAGAAAATCAAATAACTCACCTTCTAATTCCCCCACTTCTTTGCATTGTGCCTGTGTAGAAAAAATTGAAAATAAGTTTTAGAATGTTTACAGTGATTCACACATTTAAAAATAGAGGGAAAATAGGTAGTAGCTGAACACGTTTGAATTAAATATAATATTGGGCTGGCCAAAAGGTTCATTCGGGGTTTTCCATAAGATGGTTCTAGTAGCACTTAGTTGTCTTTTAACTCTTTCAAAACAATTTTGTTAGATTCTATTGTGACAGCTGTGCATTTAAAAAAGACATCAAAATTGGTGAATTTTTGTGTAACCATTTTAATATTGAAGATGGAAGGAAAACAACATTCTTGGCGTATGCTTTATTATTTCAAGAAAGGTAAAAGTGCAACCAAAATGCAGAAAAAGATTTGCGCAGTGTATGGAGGAGGTGCTGTGACTGATCGAATGTGTCAAAAGTGGTTTGTGAAGTTTCGTGCTAGAGATTTCTCACTGGATGATGCTCCGTGGTCGGGTAGACCAGTTGTAGTTGATAGCGATCAAATTGAGACATTAATTGAGAACAATCAACGTTTACCACGCTGGAGATAGGCGACATACTCAAAGTACCCAAATCAAGCATTGAAAATCATTTGCACCAGCTTGGTTTTGTGAATCACTTTGATGTTTGTGTTCCACATAAGTTAAGCGACAAGAACTTCTTGACCATATTTCTGCATGGGATTCTCTACTGAAACGTAACGAAAGTGTTTTGTTTTTAAAACTAACTGTGACGTGCGATGAAAAGTGGATACTGTACAATATTGTGGAATGGAAGAGATTGTGGGGCAAGGGAAATTAACCACCAACAACCACACCAAAGGCCAATCTTCATCCAAAGAAGGTGATGTTGTGTATATGGTGGGATTGGAAGGGAGTCCTCTATTATGAGCTCCTTCTGGAAAACCAAACAAGTACTGCTCCCAGTTAGACCAACTGAAAGCAGCACTTGATGAAAAACGACCAGAATTAATCAACAGAAAACGCATGATCTTCCATCAGGATAACGCAAGACCGCATGTTTCTTTACTGGCCAGGCAAAAGCTGTTACAGCTTGGCTGGGAAGTTCTGATTCATCTGCCGTATTCACCAGACATTGCACCTTTGGATTTCCATTTATTTCGGTCTTTACAAAATTCTCTTAATGGAAAAAATTTCAATTCCCTGGAAGACTGTAAAAGGCACCTGGAACAGTTCTTTGCTCGAAAAGGTAAAAAGTTTTGGGAAGATGGAATTCTGAAGTTGCCTGAAAAATGGCAGAAGGTAGTGGAACAAAAGGGTGACAGCATTGTTCAGTAAAGTTCTTGGTGAAAATGAAAAATGTGTCTTTCATTTTTACTTAAAACCCAGAGGCACTTTTTGGCTAGCCCAATAGCTTTTGAGACCTTAATAATTTCAGCCTTTTCAGTATTGTGTCAGAACATTTGAAAAAGTAGATTGTGAAGTCCCACTTAGATATTTTGAGAATTCTGTTGTGTGAAGCTTGGACTGGGAAGGAATGTAAAACAGTACACTAAGATGTCCTCATACTGAGAACTGTTCAGAGGAGACTTGATACATGTTTGAGCTCTACGTGCTCAGGTTTCCTGGGAAGTAAGTTTTACCAGGTTTCCTGGGAATTAAGTTCACACCATTAAGCTCTCCATGATTGTGTCCTCTGCGTCCTTTGCCAGCCCACTCAGGTTTCCTCCTCTGGTGACTGTGGTCATAATACTGTTTTGAAGGTAGCCTGGTACTTGGATAGACTCACAAAATAACTTATTCTGTTGTATTTGAAAAATGAGCTATGTTATGGGGCATAGGTATAAATAGTTAACAGAGGAAAATTTTTGTTTAATATAGTGTGTGCTCTTGTGTGACTCGCACTTTCTAGGTTTCATTTTCTCACTTTTAAAAGGGGATTGAATGAGGTAATGTTCAGATCTCCATCTTAAAAAAAATCTATGCTATTACATGTATATATTTTCACTAACTGATTTAAAAGTTTTGTTGGATGTTCTGGAAAGAAAAGTGAAGTGAAAAACCCTCAGTACTTCCAAAGCCATATGTGTAATTGAGATATTCTAGATGGTTGTGTTCCGCTTTGATGTTCTTGTCAACATAGAGGCTTTTGTTCTGTTGTGTTTAAATGGTAATTATAACTAGGACCATGCCAGCTCAGTTTGGCTTTTCAGTTCACAGGATTTGCTTGGGTAGCAGTGGTTAATTATATGGGAAAACTTAAGGTTAAAAACACTTTTCCTCCTATGATTTACAAAGGACCTGCTCGCGTATAACTTTAGAAAATTTTGTTAGTATTTACATTCAGCATTACAGTGTTATGTGCTTCATTAGATGCATCCAGTCCTACTTTATTTGTACCAGAGTTTTTTGGTTGGTAGCTGGCAATTTTTTGAGGTAGCTACACATACATTGCAAGGAACATCTGGGCCTTCTACTTAGCACAGGCCACTACTGAAGATTAGAGATGTACCTTGTAGCCATCCTTAATCTGACGGCTGGTTTCAGGGTTATTTCGTCTAATATCCTGGCATTGATGAAAATTTATATTGGGAGCAGAGGGCCATTAAAGGGGTAAAATCCAGTATTTGGAAGGTCTAGAAAATCAGTCAACTGTAAGTGATGAAGTTCTCAAATGTATGTCTCAAAAGCAACTTCCAGTGATTGAAACCAATTTTGAAAAGGCAAAAACTTGAAATAGTTTCTGATAAAACTTCTGGTAGAAAAAATGCAATAAGACTATCTTGGGACTGATTTGTGGAACATGGTAGGTGGCTCCCAGAAGGGAATCTCTACTCTGCAGTGAACACTTAACTATATATCGTTAGATGTTCCTAAGATAACTAGCTCAGACGACAGTACCTACAGAGCTCTTATGCATTTTCACCCTGCCTTGTGTTCTAGGTAGCTGTGTACTTGTCTTTCTCTGACGTAATATGCAGACACAGGTTTGCCCTCCACAGGTGGTCAAGTCTGGGAGTGCAGTTTTGAGGAGGTGTGAGAATAGTTGAGTCAGAAAGAGTGCCTGAGATGGGAACCCTAGGGTGATAGAATGGAGATTGGAAGGGGTGATTGGGAAGAATCACTTTTGAAAACTAGAGATGAGAGGATTAGCTGTGGAGTATGCAGATGCAATAGCTGGGCAAGGAGATAAGCTCCAGGGGGAAGCAGTTCCAGAAGAAGAGTAGATACGGGGGTGCAGGACAGCATGGTTTGAGATGAGTCAGCCCTGGGTCTAGGCATAGCAAGGCTGTTTCTAACTGCTGGACCCCACCTTGATTTGATAATGTGTCCATTGCTTCTTTGTTGCCAAATAATGTCCTCATAAGAGTGCGAAGCTCCTCTGGGGGCAAATAGTGTTTCCTAGTCATATTTTATCCTATTGTTGCCTAGCACATAGTGGACAAATTAAAAAATTGTTGAATGTAGTTCATATTTTCCAAGCGGGGAATAAGGGTTGTAATTTCTATTTTATGTGTGTGTGTGTGTGGATGAGAAAGTTATTATTCAGTAGCTGATCGCCTTACTGGTGAGCATCTGTCTTCTAGGAAGATGAATGACCAAGCCTACACATTCTTTTCACATTGGCCTTTGTATGCTTTTTGTTGGCTGTCAGCTTCATCCAGATTATAAACAACAACCCAGAAGACAAAGGTTTTATATTCCATTATCATTTCTTCTAGCCACACAGTTTTATGTAAATAGGACAGTCTAGTAAAGGAGAGGTTGTTTACCTTGAATTAGACTTCCCAGGAGATAGTTCTAGCTTTTACTGTTGATTAAAATTTGAGTTTTTGTTTTCCAGACATTATTATAAAAAGAACCATGTTTGGAAAGAGTGAGTATGGGACTCCTGAATAAAATACTAAACTAAAATGTCTTATTCTAATTCGTTTTATAAGTAGTTGTATAACTTTATTGTTTAAAATCCCTTTCTATGCTTAAAATTCTAATGGATTAGACTGTGTGTGTGTGTGTGTATTTATATATAAACAGTATTCTTTGAAACGACTAGGAAGTCACTTTAAAAATAATGAGACTTACCCAGTACTAAGAAACTGAGTGTTTTTTTGTTTGAGAGATACTTTAAAACATTTAATACTATCATAACTCATTATGATTGGCCTTTAATAGGTAAAGGATTGGTTTACCAATCTTGTGGATTGGTTTCTGCCTCAGGAATATTTTGCTTTTATAAATTCCATGGAATAACAAGGAACAAATTCATACATGCTCATGTGAAATAATGTTAAAGAAAACTTAGGAGTTGAAAACTTTGAGGAATAGCTTTTTCCGGCATACATGCTGAGAGTGGTGTTGCATCATTAGAGATACTGACATTGTTAAGATCCTGGTGCTTTATGACGTGTTTATAGTTAATCACTCATAAGCAGGTCATATTCAGTTGTGCAGGTTGTGTATTGCATAACTATAGTGATGTATGTAGAGCTTACAAGTTTGTATGAGGCAGCTCTGGGGGTGAATAAGACAGAAGATACTCCCTCACTTCTAAAGTCTACGTCCTAGTGGGCCAGATAGATAATAAACAATTAGATAAATAGATATTTCTGTCAAATATATCAGATAAAAATAAGTGCTATACAAATAATAAAAAGTGTGATGTGGTAGTGGCCTGATAACTAGTTTAGGTTAGGTGGTCAGAAAGAAATAATAAAATGAAAAGAAACAATTTAAAAACCTTTAATAAGTGGCACAATTAAAATTGTTTTATATACATCTTTCGAGATTGTCATTTTTATACTTCTTATTGCTGAGGATACTGAATCTGTCACATTTCTTTTCTTTCTTTCTTCTTCTGTCACCTATTGTGCATGGATGGGTATTAGGATACTATGGTCTTTTGCTTATAAAGAGTTTATAGGTTAATAAAATTAATAAGTAAAATACTTTATATGAGAACCTGAGATCCAGTAGGCAAAGTGACTTCCTCATGAGGATACAACATTCTCCTTTTCCGTTGACCAGTGATATCATGAAAAGGCCTAAAGTGCATTAGTGGTGGATGTTACCAAGCAACAAATTGCGTTTCTTCTCGTGTTTATCTGTATTTTATTATCTAACAAAAGCACTATAAATCCTGGCCTTACACTATGGGAGTGCTGCATGTGTAGTAGCTGTTACTGAGATGGAGCATTTTTTGTCCTCAACATAAAATAGGGCACAGTGTAATTAAATTTAATAGTGTCTATTGTTTGTTTACTTCCTGGAGTAAAAGAGAAAACAATAAAAATATTCATGAGCTGGTAAAGGTTCTTATTTTGTGCATCCAGCGTCCAGAAAATACTTGGTTACCCTGCTTAGATCCTTTCAAACAAAGTTCAGGGACTTCTCTGCTGGTCCAGTGGTTCAGACTCTGTGCTTCCATTGTAGGGGGCATGGGTTTGATCCCTGGTCCAGGAACTAAGATCTCACATGCCATGCCGCAGAGCGGCTGGGCCCGTAAAAATATATATATATATATATATACATACACATATGTGTGTATGTATATACATAATTTTTTTTAATGAAGAGTTTAAA
Source organism: Neophocaena asiaeorientalis asiaeorientalis (assembly GCF_003031525.2). Taxonomy (NCBI): domain Eukaryota; kingdom Metazoa; phylum Chordata; class Mammalia; order Artiodactyla; family Phocoenidae; genus Neophocaena; species Neophocaena asiaeorientalis. Next base: position 13,175,408 of record NW_020174561.1, read on the forward strand.
ATAGAAAGTAGTGGGATAACTAAGTGACTAATATTATTTGGCTTGCTTAAGTAAGGATTTTGGCTTGAGGATGGAGTATCTGGTATTTTAGCAAGTTTTGGTGTAAAGTACAAAAATTTTATCTTCAATTACTTATCTCTTCCATAGGCTAGCAGCAACAGATACTCTCAGAGTTATAGGTCTGTTATAAACCCAGATTTAAAAAAAATTGGACCAGGTTAAAAGGCATACTCGATATCTAGCTTTCCATAAAAATTTATATTTACATGCTTTAAAAACTTTTTTTTCCTACCAGAAAAGAAAGGAAGAATAATATTTTAGTGTGCACTATTTTTAGGTAAAATAGCAGTAGTTTTCAGACATATGTCATTTAGTTTATTTAGGAGGCATATTGCAGAAATTGTGAAAATATCAAATACATTTTCCTCATCTGATTATTAATTTCCAATATCCTGACCTTATTATGTATTTTCCAATTTCACTTTTTTTTTTTCCAATTAGAATGTTCTAATCAGGACCTCAAACAGGGCTTTGTTATTTATGAGATAAAGCCAGAGAGACAGGAAGTAGAGTGACTTGAGTATAATGTGTTACCTTATGTTTGCTTTGTCTACATGTGGTTCTTGTCCAGGAACTCATGTCCATCCACCTAGTTTTAGAGCTAAGACCCTAAGCCTTCTGATGTGATTCTGGTCCAGCATGCTTTCCATGTTTCCCTTCTCCTCTGTGAATTTGATTCTTGAGTCTGCATTTCTCAAAGTGTGAGCTGACCTGTCCATTAAAGAAACTTATGAAATTATATGCCATTATTATAAATGTTTGTGAAAAGCTTGAAAAGATCCCTGGGAAGGTATCATTTCTCTAAAGTTCTGTTACCATTGAAAGGCAAGATTCAGCTGTTGAAGTCTCAATTTAAAAAAAACTGTTTCATCTGGGTTGAAGTTAAATTAGATGTGAATCTTAAATTCTTAATTCTTCTGGGCTATTGTGAAAGGATGATGCTTAATAAGTATGAAATCAGGGATGTTGTGTTAATTGTGTTATTTTTTTTTAAGCTGACTTTCAGTGCTTTTGTTATCTACTAGGTAGATAGTATCCTGCTGCTCTTGATTCAGGTTTCATGCCTAGCACCATCTGTGAGTGCCAAAGCTTCCCTAGTCTGTGCATGGGAACTTTGCTTGTTCAAGCTGCCTAGTCAGCCTCTTCACTCAGGCCTTGCTACCTCTGATGAAGTAGACTTTTAAAAAAGAGTAGGTTAATTTGTTTCTAGAGATCAGAAGAAGGGGCCCTTTTTGTGTGTGTCCTCCAGTTATTAGAGAGATCGTTCTGTGTGCCTGCATGTTATCTTCAGGCACATTGTGGGAACTCAGGCCATGCTATGAAGTTTTCCCTGAACAAAGTACTGAATGCTGACACTTGAGAACTTCTGTGTCCTAACTTCAGTCTCATTAAAAGTAAGTTTTGAGAACATTAAAAGTAAGTTTTTGCCCATTTAGGATTTTAATTCCATTTAAAAAAATGCTTTTTATGTTAAAACAATACAATTTCTCACCTCTTTAGGGTAGCTAAGAGCTCTGGTTAATGAGAGCCCTGAGTTTGAGTTTGTCTTTAGGTTTGCTTGAAATTCTTAGCATGGCTCCCCAGCTTTGAGAAGACTACCTAGTATTGCCATACCATTTAATTAACCAAGCAGAACACTTTGCAGTAGTGGGTCTTAACCTTCTTCTACGTCATGATACCTTTAAGAAGCTCTTAATTTACTTCAGAGATACATGCATGAGTGGATGTCTACACACACTCACCCCCACCCCCACCCCATTCATGTGTGTACCCTTATCACCATGCATCCCCATCCTTCATAGTTCCTGAAGATTCATAAATCCTCTCCTGAAGTGCATTGACAACCTCCAGATTAAGGACTTCCACAGGTATTACTTAAGTAAAAGGAGGAAAGAAAGACGGTGTGTGGTATTTTTTGCCCCACCCCCGTGCATGGAAAGCAGCTTATTTATTCATTTACCTGTCCTTCTTGAGCATCTGTTCATCCATCTACCTATGTATGCACCCACCCATCTATCCATGTCTTATCGGATACTTTCTTTTTGTCAAACACTTTGTGTTTTATTTTTCCGCTTTTCCTTTCTTTTCTTTCCTCTTAAATCAGGAACTAGACTGCTTTCTAAATACTTGTAGAAAATGAAAGAATGATTCATGGCAACTATAAAGCTGTTCAAGTAGAGAATATATACATATTTGTTTGTGATTGTATAATACTATACTTTTAAGCAGTTACAGATTTGGGAAGGTTATACAGATGGTCTTTTAGCTGTGGCTTGGTTTATCATCAACTTTTTTGTACTTCGGAAAGTATTCCTTTGAACTTTTTCTTCTGCTCTAGTTTTAAAATAAAGCACATTGTCAGTAAAGCAGAATAAGTTTTTCTTGGGTAAAAATAAAATCACAAGGCACCTGGCCGTTTCTTTAGAAAGGTACTTTATCACAGTATTTTAAAAAAAGTTTTTAATGAAGATTTTACTTTTACCAAAAGTTTTTCTTTTTGAAATGGTAGTTTTGTTTAGTTCACATATAAATCATTTTGTAAAGAGCTTTTTAGGATTGTAGGGATTCACCTAAGTTTTTATTTTTGTTTGTTTGTTTTTGCGGTCCGTGGGCCTCTCACTGTTGTGGCCTCTCCCGTTGCGGAGCACAGGCTCCGGACGCGCAAGCTCAGCGGCCATGGCTCACGGGCCCAGCCGCTCCACGGCATGTGGGATCTTCCTGGACCGGGGCACGAACCTGTGTCCCCTGCATCGGCAGGCAGACTCTCAACCACTGCGCCACCAGGAAAGCCCCATACCTATATCTTAAATTAAACATGTTTCTTGAGAAGAATATGTCAGTGTTATGGACTTGCCTAATAGAAGCAAGCCTTAGGCTCTGTCTTTTCTCTTAGGGCATTAAGGAAGATTTAACTGTTTTGAAATCTTTATGGTATATTGAGCTAGGTTAATAATTGTAAATATGAAAAATACTTTTTTCCCTAGTGGAAATAAAGCATGGAGATTAATAAGCTGATCAATAGTAAAGATCATTTTCTATCTCCAAGTGATAATGTAGTTTTCTATTAAATAGTAACAGTCATTATTATATGTACTAATGGACAAAACCAGCCTTTCTATTTCATTTTTCTTTGTCCTAGAAATTTCTTTTCCCTAGAATTTCTGAATATTTAGCATCTCCTTTAATAATGCAGTGTTCAATCTTACGAACTCTCCTGATATTATCTTTCTGACCTGACTTTTTCCCTAAGAACAAAAAACATCTCATTCAGCCTGGGGATCATTTGACAGTACCGATGGAAAATGGTTTGAAACAAATTACAGAGCATCTTGAGTCTGAACCTCTGGCCCAACTCAGTCACTCAGAATTTTTTTAGAGGATTATTTGAGGTGAAGGTCCAGTGATATTTCTCTTCTCAGCCACTAACGGATAAATGATAAAAGAATTTTAAGGTCTTTGCTAGTGAACTCTGTAAAGAGTTCCAGTCTTGGGTGAGCAGTGAAGTAAGGAGTTTGAATCTGAAAGGGAGCAAATGAAAAACTGTCATGACATTGAAGTGATCAGTAATGCAGTGAGACTAAGAGCTGGGACTTTGTAACTAAACTGAAATGATAAAATGAATTCTGGCTCACCTGGGCTCATGGCCCAGATTAAAAAACCATGTCTGTGCAATTGTGTGAATATGCATGTGGATAAACATTTTTATTATTAATTACTATTATTTATTGAACAGTAAGCCCTAACTGCTTTTATTTTTAAATGAAATCTCATTTAATCCTCATACTAAGCATGTGAGTATTTAGTGATACCTACATTTTGTAGATAAGGTACATTGAAGTAAACCCACATGTGCTAGAATTTTGCTGGAGTTGGTTAGAGAGGCAGACTGCTCATTAAAGGAAATGGGACCATCCACATGCCTTAAAAAGGAACATACAAAATATTTAAAATATCTAAGTAGATTATAGACAATTTAGACAGTACTTTGGATCTTTGTCCTTTGTGCATTTTATAGTGGGCTAAGTTGCTATGTGAGACACTTGCATTTTTATTTGCTGTCTGGTCTAGGAAACCTTTCTAATCCCAGGGTATTCACTCTTGGGATTTTAACACTTTAGAGCAGTGTTTCATGTAGTGAGTTTGAGGTAAAATTTGTTATGGAAAAAAATCCCGCAGAAGTAATAAAATCAGCTGTCGTCATACTTTCAATTACTTAAAATGCTTGCAGCTTGGTTTGAATGGTAAACAAGAGACACCTAGATTATATTGGTAACTGAAAAGATTGCAGAATCTTTCAAAAGCAGTATATTAGATTGTAAAAGGAGGATCTAATATATATACATTTATTTAAAATATCTTGATATATTCAAGAAGCAACTACCGTAAATATGTTGCTTTTTGCTGTAAAGTAAATTTTTTGTATTATATGCTTATGTACACAATTTTCTACAGTCTAGAATGAGCTTCCTCCATCTGGAAAAAATTCACTTATCCTTCATGGTCCAGAAGATGCCCTTTCAGATACATTTAATTAATTTAAAAAGATTTTTAACCAGTTTTAACTGTTTGGATCAATTTATATAAATACCTGAAATGTTCAAGCAAACAAGCAGCTAAGATCATAGTTCAGAGTCTTTGGGAACATTTGCTGATTCCTCTTTCTTTACTGGGTAAATTTTAAAGTAAAAAGGATTATGAATAATCTTCTAAATTTTAAAACATTTTATTGTGGAAATTTTCAAACATAGAGAAGTTGGAAAAATTTTACAGTGAATACCAGTTTACCTACCACTTATTTTAGCGAACATTTTTCAATTATGTATCTGTTCATCTGTTCATCTCTCTATTCATCCATCAATCAATCTTATGATGCATTTCAAAGTACATTGCAGACATTTCCTCCTAAATACTTCAGCATGCATATCATCTAGAATTCAGTAATAGTCTCCATTATTTTTTCTTCTTGAGGTAAATTGAAATACAGTGGACATGCATAAATCTTAAGTGAACGTTTGCTGAGTTTTGACAGATACGTATACCTGTTAACCCAAACCTCTATCAAGATAATGTTACCATCTCCCCAGAAAGTTCCCTCTTGTCCATTACCAGTCAGCCTTTACCCTCACATGCCATAGGCAACAACGTGATTTTTTTCCTCTCCTGATTAGTTTTGCCAAAACATGAAATCTTTAAGGAATCAAAGTCTGTAAATGTTTAACTGAAAAACATAGGAAGGTGACAAATTATTGTGTGAAATAATCTTAAGAATGACAACTGGGAAACCTGAGAGGGCAGTTGATGAAGGAAAGCTAGAAGGACTTCATGAAATGACTAATGACACAAATTTAGGGCAATGCCAGAAGTACAGGCAACCAGCGGCCATTGAGCCTTGTAATTCCTTATAATGGCATCAGACCATATAAACGAAAGTCCCTTGACAGAGATTTTTGCCTGTTAGTCAGCAAAAGTGACATAATTCTATGACCCAAATAAGCACATATTTTTACAAAGGTTATAAAGTTGAAATATGGCAGTTGTTTCAGGTGTTTTGCTTTTGTAATAGAGTTGGTTAATATTTGGCTTTTAAAATGATCTATTATAAAATGGTGAAAATATAAAATTTTAATTGTACAATGGAGAAAAATATTTTGGAATATGTAAAATCACTTTGTATTAAGAGTCTGCATTTAAAATATAATTTTAATAGTGTAGTTATACATCATACACAAATTATACAGGTGTAATGGATCAAAGGCATTAATCAGGTACTTTGTATCTATCACTAATATATTTAAATTCTGAACTCCAGGCAATAGAGAAAGAAATCACCAATAAAATCTGTAAAATAGCACAGCCTAGTCTGGGAACTGATCCTCAGTTTATCATTACTTCTAGTCTCTAGCCTCTCTGACTTTTTACATAAAGGCTGAATACTAGCTGATGATTTGTTAGAAAATGATGGTATGTAAATTCTAACAAACCCCATACACCCCCCACCCTCCCACCTTCCCTCTCTTCCTTTTTTTCCTTAATTCTCTCCTTCTCTTTCTCCTTCCTTGCCTGCTAATTAAAAAGGTATTTATTGTGTGCCAACTGTGTAACACTGTATAAGATACTGGAGATACTGTGATGAGTGGAAAGTATCTTAATGTAAATCAGATTCTACAGATGGTACTTAGATTTGTAAATATTAAATTCTAATGAATCAGAACTCCCTTTAAAAATAATCATGCATCTTAGAATTTGTCAGTAGGTTTTGTATTATACAGGACATTGTGGTATACAGGATAAAGATAGATTCTTCGAAGTTGATTGAATATTTGTACTGTTGACGTAATTGTTTTCTTTTCACAACTGAAACGCTCGACTTGATTTATTATGATACCTGCCCTGCCCCATCAACTCTTTATGCTCAATGTAGTCATCAGTACATTTAGCTATCTTTTACTTTAAAAAAGATTCACATATGCCTTTACTTGTACAAATAGTTTTTTACATGTTTTAAAAGAACTATTCTTGGTCAGAGTTAGGAATTTCTTATGTGATCTCTCAATTTGCATAGTGTTAGAGAACAAAGTTCATGGAGCCAGAAGTCAGGAAATCGATTTCCTCCATCTTATTAGCTATGACTTGGGACAACTTAAGAGCTTAGTTGCTGTTATTAATAATGAAGTACTTTCCAATTCAGGCTGAATTGCAGAAAAGAAAAAAAATGTGTATATAAAAATAAAAGTATAATTACTTTAGCATGATTAAAACTTTTTTTATTGTGGTAAAATATACATAAAATGAATTATGTTAACCATTTTCAGTGCTATTAAACATATTCTCCTTGTTGCACAACTGTAACCCCCATCCATCTCCAGAATTTTTCATCCTTCCAAACTGATAGTCTGTACCCATTAAACAGTAACTCAGTGACTTCTCATTCCTCCCTCCCTGCAGCTTCTGGAAACCACTATTCCATCTTTTGTCTTTAGGAATATAGAACAAATGTTTTGATTAAGAATGCTAAGTTTTCTCTTTCCATTCGTCTTGGTTAAGAAATGTTTTTCTTTTTAGTAACTGTATCTATCAGGGTTAACTACTAGAATATCTACATTCCAGGTCTAAATTCAGTTCTTTAAATTTTTAACATAACCTATAATTTTTATTTTACAACTGTGGCAGGCATAACAAAAACACTTTGAAATAAGTGTGCCTAGGCAATTGTATAAATGCAATCCATTTAAAACTTTAGCCATTTATATGATATTAGGCATTTCATTTGATTTCCACCTGTGATATGGCTTTGAGAAGTTTGCTTTACAATTTTTTTTGGTATAATTTCAGGCTGAGAATATCTTTGCAATACAATAACTAGAAATTAGGTTATTTGAAGTATGGCTTAATGAAGTGTAAAGGGTATGAAATGAAACATAAATAAAATGTAACCTAGGGAATATTTGTATAAAAGGTCTTTAGCTATTGGGCATTTTTGTATTTATACTGTAAGTGCATTTTCGTAATATATAAAGGTAGTTTTACTAATGTTGGTATCATTTAGAACATTTTGTCAAGGTAATTAGATGACTGAAATTTTTGTTTTTTATTTTCTTAAATGAATTGGTATTTTCAGGCCAGCATTTGGTTCAATATATCGTGTACTAAAAGAAAAGTCTTAGTCATTTGAATACTCATAACTGTAATTATATTAAGAATTTCACTGGTATTAGCAGTACAAAGCTCAAAGGCACTCATTGTAACCTAATTACCAGGAATGACATTTGTTTAGTGCTAGTGAGATGTGAGTTTTTTGTGGTGGTTTTTTTTTTTTTCTGGAACTGAAGGTTGAAGAGATATCAGGTGAAGTCCATAGTGGGGAACACGTGTTCCAAATTAACCTTTGTAAATCCTGGGATTCAATGACAGTGATGTATCTGGGTTATAAAATGTAACTCGTGGAATGAAGAAACAAAAATGTAGAGGTTGCTAATTGGTAAATACTTATTTTGATCAAGACATAATTTCCTAGCATCAGGGGCATTAAGGTTTTGTTGGGGACCTGAAATTTAGACTTTTTATGAGGGCAAGTCCTCTTTAAGAAAGAAAATACAAAATTACGAATTGATGTACAGAAGTTAAAACTTAGAATGAAAAAATAAAACAGATGACAGACTTTTAAAAATGTGGCCAGTGGGGCTTCCCTGGTGGCACAGTGGTTGAGAGTCTGCCTGCCGATGCATGGGACATGGGTTCGTGCCCCGGTCCAGGAAGATCCCACATGCCGCGGAGCGGCTGGGCCCGTGAGCCATGGCCGCTGCGCCTGCGCGTCAGGAGCCTGTGCTCCACAACGGGAGAGACCACAACAGTGAGAGGCCCGCGTACGCAAAAAAAAAAAAAAGAAAAGGTGGCCAATGACATAATCATAATACTTAGAAAAGTGGACATTTTAGAACTAATAACACTTTTAAAATACTTCTTAAAAATTTACATCTGTAGGATGTATACTCTTTGATTGCCTCTCCCTATGACAAGGCTATTACAATATGATTACCTGGAAAGAGATTAGAAAGATGAGTTAGTCTTTGCTGTAGCCTGGCTAACAAAATTTTTTTTTATTACTGATAGTTGAAGTGTATAAAACATGCAGCTTCACTCAAAAAAATACTCAGTTGCTTGTAGAACTGCTACAGGTTTGTGCTCTACTAAGAGAGTTTGAGAAGTTCTATTTCATAGGAGTCCCATAAAAAGAAAAAACTGTATGATGCATTTATAATTATATAAGCCTTATCAACTATACTACAATAAGAGAGAACTTCTGATTTGACTAGGCACTGACTAAAAACTGAATTCTCTGCTTATACTATTTCATGTATCATGAATGGAAGAATTTACTAGCTTCTAGCTGTGTACATTTCAGACTTTTTCTCCTCCACTTATCACATACCTATAGTTCTATTTTCCATGGGACACATATATGTCTCCATAGACCTCAGGCTCTGTACTTCCATTTAATGACTCCAGGTGAATTGGAGCAGTGGGTAAAAAGGTGTATTCCTTGAAGCCATTCCCACAATGGATCAGATGGCAATAATTAAGTACACATGGAAATAAGTGAGAACCACGTACATATATTTCACTAAACCCAAATTGAATGTACCACCAATTTACCTTCCTCTTTGCTGGACCCCCAAGTTGCATACTGTGACTCATACCATTTGACACAAGAGAAAAGAACCCTGAAGCCTAAGCTTCATGCAGCAAATTTATGGTAAATCCACCTCTGTGGATTCTGTAGTGCTATTTCTACAGTGATGGAAATCTGTTGTCCAATATGGTAGCCACGAGACACATGTGGCTATTGCACACTTGAAATGTGATTCGTGCCACTGAGGAAATGAATCTTTAATTTTTAAAAAATTTCTGAAGCCTTCCCTTGTGCCTTCTATTTTTTATTTATTTATTTTTATACAGCAGGTTATCTATTTCATACATATTAGTGTATATATTGTCAATCCAAATCTCTCAATTCGTCCCCCTGTGCCCCCCCCCCCCCCACTTTCCCCATTGGTGTCCATACGTTTGTTCTCTACATCTGTGTTTCTATTTCTGCCCTGCAAACTGGTTCATCTGCACCATTTTTCTAGATTCCATGTATATGCGTTAATATACAATACTTGTTTTTCTCTTTCTGACTTACTTCACTCTGTATGACAGACTCTAGTTCCATCCACGTCTCTACAAATGACCCAGTTTCTTTCCGTTTTATAGCTGAGTATTATTCCATTGCATATATGTACCACATCTTCTTTATCCATTCATCTGTCGTCATCCATTCCAAAATCTGGAAGCATTTTGGTTGCTTCCATGACCTGGCTATTGTAAATAGTGCTGCAATGAACATTGGGGTACATATGTTTTTTTGAATTATGGTTTTCTCTGGGTATATGCCAGGAGTGGGATTGTCGGGTCATATGGTAATTCTATTTTTAGTTTTTTAAGGAACCTCCATACTGTTGTCCATAGTGGCTGTATCAATTTACATTCCCACCAACAGTGCGAGAGGGTTCCCTTTTCTCCACACGCCCCCAGCACTTGTTGTTTGTAGATTTTCTGATGTTGGCGATTCTGACCCGTGTGAGGTGATGATACCTCATTGTAGTTTTGATTTGCATTTCTCTAATAATTAGTGATGTTGAGCAGCTTTTCATGTGCTTCTCGGCCATCTGTATGTCTTCTTTGGAGAAATGTCTATTTAGGTCTTCTGCCCATTTTTGGATTGGGGTGTTTGTATGTATCCTGCAAGTTTATTTAATTCATTGATTAGCTCTAGTAGTTTTCTGGTGGCATCTGTAGGATTCTCTATGTATAGTATCATGTCATCTGCAAATAGTGGAAGTTTTACTTCTTTTCAAATCTGTATTCCTTTTATTTCTTTTTCTCCTCTTATTGCCGCGGCTAGGACTTCCAACACTATGTTGAATGATAGTGGTAAAAGTGCACATCCTGGTCTTGTTCCTGATCTTAGAGGAAATGTTTTCAGTTTTTCACCATTGAGAATGATGTTTGCTGTGAGTTTGTTGTATATGGCCTTTATTATGTTGAGGTAGGTTCCCTCTATGCCCAGTTTCTGGAGAGTTTTTATCATAAATGTGAGTTGAATCTTGTCAGAAGCATTTTCTGCATCTATTGAGATGATCATATGGTTTTTATTCTTCAATTTGCTAATATGGTGTATCACATTGATTTGCATATATTGAAGAATCCTTGCATCTGTGGGATAAATCCCAGTTGATCATGGTGTATGATCCTTTTAATGTGCTGTTGGATTTTGTTTGCTAGTAGTTTGTTGAGGATTTTTGCACCTATATTCATCAGTGATATTGGTCTGTAAATTTCTTTTTTTGTAGTATCTCTGTCTGGTTTTGGTAGCAGCATGATGGTGGCCTTGTAGAATGAGTTTGGGAGTGTTCCTTTCTCTGCAAGTTTTTGGAAGAGTTTGAGAAGGTTGGGTGTTAGCTCTTCTCTAAATGTTTGATAGAATTCACCTGTGAAGCCATCTGATCCTGGAAGATTTTTAATTACAGTTTCAATTTCATTACTTGTGATTGGTCTGTTCATATTTCCTGTTTCTTTCTGGTTCAGTCTTGGAAGGTTATACGTTTCTAAGAATTTGTCCATTTCTTCCAGGTTGTCCATTTTATTGGTATAGAGTTACTTGTAGTAGTCTCTTAGGATGCTTTGTATTTCTGCGGTGTCTGTGGTGTCTTCTCCTTTTTCCTTTCTAATTTTATTGATTTGAGTCCTCTCCCTCTTTTTCTTGATGAGTCTAGCTAAAGGTTTATCATTTTTTTTTTATCTTCTCAAAGAACCAGCTTTTAGTTTTATTGATCTTTGCTATTGGTTTTGTTGTTTCTGTTTCATTTATTTCTGCTCTGATCTTTATGATTTCTTTCCATCTACTAACTTTGGGTTTTGTTTGTTCTTCTTTCTCTAGTTCCTTTAGGTGTAAGGTTAGATTGTTTGAGATTTTTGTTTCTTGAGGTAGGATTGCTTAGAACTGCTTTTGCTGCTTCCCTCTTGGAACTGCTTTTGCTGCATCCCATATGTTTTGGATCATTGTGTTTTTGTTTTCATTTGTCTCTAGGTATGTTTGATTTCCCCTTTGATTTCTTCAGCGATCTCTTGGTTAGTGAGTAACGTGTTGTTTGGCCTCCATGTGTGTGTGTTTTTTGCATTTTTTCCCCTGCAGTTGATTTGTAATCTCATAATGTTGTGTTCAGAAATGATGCTTGATATGATTTTAGTTTTCTTAAATTTACTGAGGCTTGATTTGTGATCCAAGATGTGATCTATCTTGGAGAATGTTCCATTTGCATTTGAGAAGAAAGTGTAATCTGTTTTTGGATGGAATGTCCTATAAATATCAATTACATTTATCTGGTCTATTGTGTCATTTAAAGCTTGTGTTTCCTCATTAATTTTCTGTCTGGATGATCTGTCCAGTGGTGTAAGTGAGGTGTTAAAGTCCCCCACTATTATTGTGTTACTGTTGATTTTCTCTTTTATAGGTGTTAGCATTTGCCTTATGTATTGAGGTGCTCCTATGTTGGGTGCATATGTATTTACAATTGTTGTATCTTCTTCTTGGATTGATCCCCTGACCATTGTTTAGTGTCCTTCCTTGTCTCTTGTAACAATCTTTATTTTAAAGTCTATTTTATGTGATATGAGTATTGCTACTGCAGCTTTCTTTTGATTTCCATTTGCATGGAATATCTTTTTCCATCCCCTCACTTTCATTCTGTGTGTGTCCCTAGGTCTGAAGTTGGTCTCTTGTAGATAGCATATATATGGGTCTTGTTTTTGTGTCCATTCAGTGAGCCTGTGTCTTTTGGTTGGAGCATTTAATCCATTCATGTTTATGGTAATTATTGATATATGTGTTCCTATGACCATTTTCTTACTTGTTATGGGTTTGTTTTTGTACGTGTTTTTCTTCTCTTGTGTTTTCCACTTAGAGAAGTTCCTTTAGCATTTGTTGTATAGTTGGTTTGGTGGTGCTGAGTTGTCTTAGCTTTTGCTTGTCTGTAAATCTTTTGATTTTCTGTTGAATCTGAATGAGATCCTTGCCGGGTAGAGTAATCTTGGTTGTAGCTTCTTCCATTTTATCACTTTAAGTGTATCATTCTACTCCCTTCTGGCTTGTAGAGTTTCTGCTGAGCAATCAGCTTTTAACCTTATTGGATTTGCCTTGTATGTTATTAGTCGTTTTTCCCTTGTTGCTTTCAATAATTTTTCTTTGTCTTTAATTTTTGTCAATTTGATTACCGTGTTTCTTGGTGTGTTTCCCCTTGGGTTTATCCTGTATGGGACTGTCTGTGCTTCTAGGACTTGGGTTGCTGTTTCCCTTGTTAGGGAAATTTTCGACTATAATATCTTCAGACATTTTCTTGGGTCCTTTCTCTCTTTCTTTCTGGGACCCCTATAATGTGAATGTTGTTGCATTTAATGTTGTCCCAGAGGTCTCTTAGGCTGTCTTCATTTCATTTCATTCTTTATTCTGTCCCGCAGCAGTGAATTCCACCATTCTGTCTTCTAGGTCACTTATCCGTTCCTCTGCCTCAGTTATTCTGCTATTGATTCCTTCTAATGTAGTTTTCTTTTCAGTTATTGTATTGTTCATCTCTGTTTGTTTGGTCTTTAATTCTTTTAGGTCTTTGTTAAACATTTCTTGCGTCTTCTCAGTATTTGTCTCCGTTCTTTTTCCGAGGTCCTGGATCATCTTCACTATAATTATTCTGAATTCTTTTTCTGGAAAGTTGCCTATCTCCACTTCATTTAGTTGTTTTTCTGGGGTTTTATCTTTTTCCTTCATCTGGTACATAGTCCTCTGCCTTTTCATTTTGTCACTCCTTCTGTGAATGTGTTTTTTCCCACAGGCTGCAGGATTGTAGTTCTTGCTTCTACTGTCTGCCCTCCGGTGGATGAGGCTATCTAAGTAGCTTGTGCAAGCTTCCTGATGGTAGGGACTGGTGGTGGGTAGAGCTGGGTGTTGCTCTAGTGGTCAGAGCTCCGTAAATCTTTAAGCTGCTTGTCTGCTTATAGGTGGGCCTGGGTTTGCTCCCTGTTGGTTGTCTGGCCTGAGGCGACCCAGCACTGGAGCCTATATCACTCTTTGGTGGGGCTCATGCCAAGGAGTACTTCCCAGAACTTCTGTTGCCAGTGTCTGTGTTCCTGTGGTGAGCCACAGCCTCCCCT